>NT_037436.4:27015879-27315879 GCF_000001215.4 Drosophila melanogaster | reverse complement strand
CACTGTATTTTCATTTAGCATGCGATAGTCCACACACAGTCGATCGGTGCCATTCTTTTTTTTGACTAGCATCATGGGACTAGCGAAAGGTGAACAGCTTGGCCGAATAATCTTAGCTTTTAGTAATTCATCAACTTTACCCCGCACTTTGCTTTTCTCTTCTTCACTAAGCCTATATGGCCGCCGTTGTACTGTCTTTTGCTGATCTATTAATCTAATTTCCAACTGCCCTGTGGTGACCCTAGTCTTTGGTATTCCATCAATAAACCAATCTGAAAAACATTTTAGAATTTTTTTCAGGGCTGTCTTATCAAGATCATCAAGTTCATGATTTGTTTCTATTACTTCTTCATAATTGATAGTTACTAACGATTCTACTCTTTTGGTTGTGTAAATTTGAAATTTGTCAGCGTCCATGGTTACGCCAAAGCCCTGGCCTAAAATTTCACGACCAATTAGTACGTCATATTTCAAATACTTATCCATAATAACATGTAGCAAAATCTCAAAATAACATTGATCAATATTTATATTACATAATAGTTGTTGAGTGCTACATATTGAATCATTACATATGCCGTTCAATTTTACAATATTATTAATTCTTTTGCCACTAAATTTATCGGCGTCGCTTTCCTTAACTAAGGAACATTCAGCGCCAGAGTCGAAGCAAAATGGAACAGACTCACCGGTTGAACTTCTTACTATTCCTGATGGTGGAGCCACAGTACAGATGTCAACACGTTTCTCGGTTACTTGATTATTTCCTCGTGATCGTCCTTTTGGGCAGGCGGATGCGAAGTGCCCAAGCTCGTCGCATTTGAAACACTTGACTGTTGATCGGTCTTTTGATCCTTGCGTTGAACTTCCGTTGTGACTTCTTCCTTGATTTTGTGACCTCTGCCGAGCACGACATTCAGCATATTTATGTCCAGTCTTCCCACAATAATTGCATTTCACTTGAGAGAGATACTTAGGCTTTTTACGCTCCGGGCCTGTTGTAGATGCGTCGTCATCAAGGTTCCGTTTTTTAAAAGTATGCGCTTGTAGTTTTTGTTGCATGTTGTAAAAACCCAGCGCGACAATTTGTCATCAATTAGTGCCATGTGAGCCAGAGTAAGTGAAACCGCCATTTCCTCCAGATCAATAGATTTAAATTTAGACATAAGTAAGGTGACGATTCGGCTTCCATATTCGGTGTAACTTTCTCCAGACTTTGGTCGCCCGTTCAAAATTTTCATCAGTGTGGCAGCAGACGTTTCGATGCCAACGAAGCGTTGAACGAAGAGTTCTTTAAATTGTGGCCATGTGATGCCAGCAAAGCATATTTGGGACAGCCATTGTGATGCACTTCCCTCTAGCGCCTTACTTAAAGTTATCATCAGGCTGCTACCTTCGGGCATTTTATCAGCAAAAATGAGATCCACTGTTGTACACCAAGCTGAGGCATCTGCACCAGCTCCCTCAGGATGAAACTTTGGGAGAATTATATGTTTTCCCTTTTCATCAGTTGCCGATGCCTTTGGTGTCTGCATATTTTTGATGATCTCCATTAGGTTGTTGTTTTGCACTTGTAAAGCTGCCAGGTATGCATCGGTGATATTTGTAGGCAAAGCAGATCCCACTTCTGATGTCGCAGCGTTGACATTTTCTTGTGCCTGATTTCCCATGTTGGCAATTAAACTATTTGAGTGAAGCGAATTCCAACCGGCGTGCGCGATCGTCTGCATGCAACTGATCGTATTTTCTACGCATCGATCTATCCTTTACACTCGCTAGCTGGACTACTTTAGGCGACAGCGCGACAACGCCGTCGCCTCACTCGTAACGGTACTTTGACGCCAGTCATATTCTTCGTGGTAGTCAAATTCTAAGAATGACCTCTCAATATACCGAACTCATTGTGCAGCTGCGTCTTGCAAGCACAGTGGTCAAACCATGTTAATAATATGACAGACACGTACAGTGGTCAGAATACATCCGTAATGCGACATATACAATATCACAAAATAAATTTCAAAAATGAAAATAATTGCCATTAGAGTATTCAGCTTGCGACGTGTGAAAGAGTATATATTGTCTAGTAAAGAACGATGTGACCGCACGTCGTGCTATAATTCGAGTGGGTAAACCAAACAAGGACACGGCTGATTTTACAGCCTTAATGCAGCTATCAGAATCTACATTTAGTGTGTGATGAAAATAAACAAACTTGGTGATGACATATTCCTTCAAATCATTTTTGCCACTCAAAATTTGTAATAACAATAGACTTTGTCCAGCGTCTTTTCCCATCCAAGATGCATAATGGATTCATGGACGTGATTTATGACGGCCCATCGAAAACCCCTTTGGTATTACCGGCAAACATTTGGTCTTACTATTTCGCTGAATTTGTCCAGCGTCTTTTCCCATCCAAGATGCATAATGGATTCATGGACGTGATTTATGACGGCCCATCGAAAACCCCTTTGGTATTACCGGCAAACATTTGGTCTTACTATTTCGCTGAATTTTTCTATGAAGTATTCCCTTTCGCAATTCATATGTTTTATCCAGATTTCCTGGGAACTCATTATTTTTTAACTTTACAATTATATCTTGTATCTCAGTATCTCGCTGTTGTTCTGAAACTAACCAATTATCAGATACCTCGGTCAAATTGATTCTTAACTCTGAAATCTTATTCATACCATTCTGTTGTTCAAGCACTGGATTTCGAGAGAGAAAATCCACATGCGCCATTCGCTCGCCTTTTCTATACTCTATTTCGAAATCAAATGCCTGTAAAAACGCCCACCATCTATGCACCCTCGGTGTTAAATCTAGTTTTGTACGGCTGGCCTTTAAAGAATTACAGTCAGTATATACTACAAATTTACGTCCCTGCAAATAATGCCGGAAGTGTTTTATAGCATTTACCACTGCTAACGTCTCCAGTTCGTATGAATGGTATTTAGATTCGGCGGGAGACGTACACTTACTGTAATACTCTACAAGATGAGGTTTATTGTCAATTTTATGTAACAGGATCGCTCCATACCCAATACAACTTGCGTCAGTATGCAGCTCTATTTGGTATTGCGGATCGAATATGATTAAAACTGGCGTCTGGGTCAATATAGTTATTATTTTTATTCGCACCTGTTCATGCACTGGTAACCAAACAAAGTCAGTGTTTTTCTTAAATGTGAGAAGATACAGAAGTTTAAGTGTTTGGGAGAAATTTAACACAAATTGACGAAAATATGTGGCTAAACCAATGAATTGTCTTAGCTGTGAGACATTTTGGGGTGATGGTAATGCTTTTAAAGCTTGAATTTTTCGTGAATTTGGCCTGACTTCTCCGTTGCTTATTTCAAATCCGAGATACTCTATTTTTGTGGTGAGAAAGGAACGCTTAGTGACATTAAATGAAAATCCAGCCTTACTTAATGTCTCCAACACTCTCTGCAATCTAACTAGCGCATCTTCTTTGCTTTCTGCTATTATGAGAACATCATCAATATACACAATTGCATTAGTGTAGGCTAAATCTCCTAGGGCCTTCATTATAGCCCGCTGGAAAACAGATGGTGCGTTTTTCAAACCAAACGGCATTGTCAAGAACTCGTATTGACCCTCTGGCGTTACAAACGCTGTTCGTTCAATTGAGTCCTCATGGACTGGAATTTGATAAAAGCCGCTTGCCATATCTATGCACGAAAAATATTTAGCACCCCGAAGCCTAGCAATTTGGTCTGAGATGAGGGGAAATGGATACTTGTCAGCCACTGTATTTTCATTTAGCATGCGATAGTCTACACACAGTCGATCGGTGCCATTCTTTTTTTTGACTAGCATCATGGGACTAGCGAAAGGTGAACAGCTTGGCCGAATAATCTTAGCTTTTAGTAATTCATCAACTTTACCCCGCACTTTGCTTTTCTCTTCTTCACTAAGCCTATATGGCCGCCGTTGTACTGTCTTTTGCTGATCTATTAATCTAATTTCCAACTGCCCTGTGGTGACCCTAGTCTTTGGTATTCCATCAATAAACCAATCTGAAAAACATTTTAGAATTTTTTTCAGGGCTGTCTTATCAAGATCATCAAGTTCATGATTTGTTTCTATTACTTCTTCATAATTGATAGTTACTAACGATTCTACTCTTTTGGTTGTGTAAATTTGAAATTTGTCAGCGTCCATGGTTACGCCAAAGCCCTGGCCTAAAATTTCACGACCAATTAGTACGTCATATTTCAAATACTTATCCATAATAACATGTAGCAAAATCTCAAAATAACATTGATCAATATTTATATTACATAATAGTTGTTGAGTGCTACATATTGAATCATTACATATGCCGTTCAATTTTACAATATTATTAATTCTTTTGCCACTAAATTTATCGGCGTCGCTTTCCTTAACTAAGGAACATTCAGCGCCAGAGTCGAAGCAAAATGGAACAGACTCACCGGTTGAACTTCTTACTATTCCTGATTGTGGAGCCACAGTACAGATGTCAACACGTTTCTCGGTTACTTGATTATTTCCTCGTGATCGTCCTTTTGGGCAGGCGGATGCGAAGTGCCCAAGCTCGTCGCATTTGAAACACTTGACTGTTGATCGGTCTTTTGATCCTTGCGTTGAACTTCCGTTGTGACTTCTTCCTTGATTTTGTGACCTCTGCCGAGCACGACATTCAGCATATTTATGTCCAGCCTTCCCACAATAATTGCATTTCACTTGAGAGAGATACTTAGGCTTTTTACGCTCCGGGCCTGTT
Source organism: Drosophila melanogaster (assembly GCF_000001215.4). NCBI lineage: Eukaryota > Metazoa > Arthropoda > Insecta > Diptera > Drosophilidae > Drosophila > Drosophila melanogaster. The sequence goes on along the minus strand of NT_037436.4, from coordinate 27,311,108 downwards.
GTAGATGCGTCGTCATCAAGGTTCCGTTTTTTAAAAGTATGCGCTTGTAGTTTTTGTTGCATGTTGTAAAAACCCAGCGCGACAATTTGTCATCAATTAGTGCCATGTGAGCCAGAGTAAGTGAAACCGCCATTTCCTCCAGATCAATAGATTTAAATTTGGACATAAGTAAGGTGACGATTCGGCTTCCATATTCGGTGTAACTTTCTCCAGACTTTGGTCGCCCGTTCAAAATTTTCATCAGTGTGGCAGCAGACGTTTCGATGCCAACGAAGCGTTGAACGAAGAGTTCTTTAAATTGTGGCCATGTGATGCCAGCAAAGCATATTTGGGACAGCCATTGTGATGCACTTCCCTCTAGCGCCTTACTTAAAGTTATCATCAGGCTGCTACCTTCGGGCATTTTATCAGCAAAAATGAGATCCACTGTTGTACACCAAGCTGAGGCATCTGCACCAGCTCCCTCAGGATGAAACTTTGGGAGAATTATATGTTTTCCCTTTTCATCAGTTGCCGATGCCTTTGGTGTCTGCATATTTTTGATGATCTCCATTAGGTTGTTGTTTTGCACTTGTAAAGCTGCCAGGTATGCATCGGTGATATTTGTAGGCAAAGCAGATCCCACTTCTGATGTCGCAGCGTTGACATTTTCTTGTGCCTGATTTCCCATGTTGGCAATTAAACTATTTGAGTGAAGCGAATTCCAACCGGCGTGCGCGATCGTCTGCATGCAACTGATCGTATTTTCTACGCATCGATCTATCCTTTACACACGCTAGCTGGACTACTTTAGGCGACAGCGCGACAACGCCGTCGCCTCACTCGTAACGGTACTTTGACGCCAGTCATATTCTTCGTGGTAGTCAAATTCTAAGAATGACCTCTCAATATACCGAACTCATTGTGCAGCTGCGTCTTGCAAGCACAGTGGTCAAACCATGTTAATAATATGACAGACACGTACAGTGGTCAGAATACATCCGTAATGCGACATATACAATATCACAAAATAAATTTCAAAAATGAAAAACTTTCGAATAATTGCCATTAGAGTATTCAGCTTGCGACGTGTGAAAGAGTATATATTGTCTAGTAAAGAACGATGTGACCGCACGTCGTGCTATAATTCGAGTGGGTAAACCAAACAAGGACACGGCTGATTTTACAGCCTTAATGCAGCTATCAGAATCTACATTTAGTGTGTGATGAAAATAAACAAACTTGGTGATGACATATTCCTTCAAATCATTTTTGCCACTCAAAATTTGTAATAACAATAGACTTTGTCCAGCGTCTTTTCCCATCCAAGATGCATAATGGATTCATGGACGTGATTTATGACGGCCCATCGAAAACCCCTTTGGTATTACCGGCAAACATTTGGTCTTACTATTTCGCTGAATTTGTCCAGCGTCTTTTCCCATCCAAGATGCATAATGGATTCATGGACGTGATTTATGACGGCCCATCGAAAACCCCTTTGGTATTACCGGCAAACATTTGGTCTTACTATTTCGCTGAATTTTTCTATGAAGTATTCCCTTTCGCAATTCATATGTTTTATCCAGATTTCCTGGGAACTCATTATTTTTTAACTTTACAATTATATCTTGTATCTCAGTATCTCGCTGTTGTTCTGAAACTAACCAATTATCAGATACCTCGGTCAAATTGATTCTTAACTCTGAAATCTTATTCATACCATTCTGTTGTTCAAGCACTGGATTTCGAGAGAGAAAATCCACATGCGCCATTCGCTCGCCTTTTCTATACTCTATTTCGAAATCAAATGCCTGTAAAAACGCCCACCATCTATGCACCCTCGGTGTTAAATCTAGTTTTGTACGGCTGGCCTTTAAAGAATTACAGTCAGTATATACTACAAATTTACGTCCCTGCAAATAATGCCGGAAGTGTTTTATAGCATTTACCACTGCTAACGTCTCCAGTTCGTATGAATGGTATTTAGATTCGGCGGGAGACGTACACTTACTGTAATACTCTACAAGATGAGGTTTATTGTCAATTTTATGTAACAGGATCGCTCCATACCCAATTCAACTTGCGTCAGTATGCAGCTCTATTTGGTATTGCGGATCGAATATGATTAAAACTGGCGTCTGGGTCAATATAGTTATTATTTTTATTCGCACCTGTTCATGCACTGGTAACCAAACAAAGTCAGTGTTTTTCTTAGATGTGAGAAGATACAGAAGTTTAAGTGTTTGGGAGAAATTTAACACAAATTGACGAAAATATGTGGCTAAACCAATGAATTGTCTTAGCTGTGAGACATTTTGGGGTGATGGTAATGCTTTTAAAGCTTGAATTTTTCGTGAATTTGGCCTGACTTCTCCGTTGCTTATTTCAAATCCGAGATACTCTATTTTTGTGGTGAGAAAGGAACGCTTAGTGACATTAAATGAAAATCCAGCCTTACTTAATGTCTCCAGCACTCTCTGCAATCTAACTAGCGCATCTTCTTTGCTTTCTGCTATTATGAGAACATCATCAATATACACAATTGCATTAGTGTAGGCTAAATCTCCTAGGGCCTTCATTATAGCCCGCTGGAAAACAGATGGTGCGTTTTTCAAACCAAACGGCATTGTCAAGAACTCGTATTGACCCTCTGGCGTTACAAACGCTGTTCGTTCAATTGAGTCCTCATGGACTGGAATTTGATAAAAGCCGCTTGCCATATCTATGCACGAAAAATATTTAGCACCCCGAAGCCTAGCAATTTGGTCTGAGATGAGGGGAAATGGATACTTGTCAGCCACTGTATTTTCATTTAGCATGCGATAGTCCACACACAGTCGATCGGTGCCATTCTTTTTTTTGACTAGCATCATGGGACTAGCGAAAGGTGAACAGCTTGGCCGAATAATCTTAGCTTTTAGTAATTCATCAACTTTACCCCGCACTTTGCTTTTCTCTTCTTCACTAAGCCTATATGGCCGCCGTTGTACTGTCTTTTGCTGATCTATTAATCTAATTTCCAACTGCCCTGTGGTGACCCTAGTCTTTGGTATTCCATCAATAAACCAATCTGAAAAACATTTTAGAATTTTTTTCAGGGCTGTCTTATCAAGATCATCAAGTTCATGATTTGTTTCTATTACTTCTTCATAATTGATAGTTACTAACGATTCTACTCTTTTGGTTGTGTAAATTTGAAATTTGTCAGCGTCCATGGTTACGCCAAAGCCCTGGCCTAAAATTTCACGACCAATTAGTACGTCATATTTCAAATACTTATCCATAATAACATGTAGCAAAATCTCAAAATAACATTGATCAATATTTATATTACATAATAGTTGTTGAGTGCTACATATTGAATCATTACATATGCCGTTCAATTTTACAATATTATTAATTCTTTTGCCACTAAATTTATCGGCGTCGCTTTCCTTAACTAAGGAACATTCAGCGCCAGAGTCGAAGCAAAATGGAACAGACTCACCGGTTGAACTTCTTACTATTCCTGATGGTGGAGCCACAGTACAGATGTCAACACGTTTCTCGGTTACTTGATTATTTCCTCGTGATCGTCCTTTTGGGCAGGCGGATGCGAAGTGCCCAAGCTCGTCGCATTTGAAACACTTGACTGTTGATCGGTCTTTTGATCCTTGCGTTGAACTTCCGTTGTGACTTCTTCCTTGATTTTGTGACCTCTGCCGAGCACGACATTCAGCATATTTATGTCCAGTCTTCCCACAATAATTGCATTTCACTTGAGAGAGATACTTAGGCTTTTTACGCTCCGGGCCTGTTGTAGATGCGTCGTCATCAAGGTTCCGTTTTTTAAAAGTATGCGCTTGTAGTTTTTGTTGCATGTTGTAAAAACCCAGCGCGACAATTTGTCATCAATTAGTGCCATGTGAGCCAGAGTAAGTGAAACCGCCATTTCCTCCAGATCAATAGATTTAAATTTAGACATAAGTAAGGTGACGATTCGGCTTCCATATTCGGTGTAACTTTCTCCAGACTTTGGTCGCCCGTTCAAAATTTTCATCAGTGTGGCAGCAGACGTTTCGATGCCAACGAAGCGTTGAACGAAGAGTTCTTTAAATTGTGGCCATGTGATGCCAGCAAAGCATATTTGGGACAGCCATTGTGATGCACTTCCCTCTAGCGCCTTACTTAAAGTTATCATCAGGCTGCTACCTTCGGGCATTTTATCAGCAAAAATGAGATCCACTGTTGTACACCAAGCTGAGGCATCTGCACCAGCTCCCTCAGGATGAAACTTTGGGAGAATTATATGTTTTCCCTTTTCATCAGTTGCCGATGCCTTTGGTGTCTGCATATTTTTGATGATCTCCATTAGGTTGTTGTTTTGCACTTGTAAAGCTGCCAGGTATGCATCGGTGATATTTGTAGGCAAAGCAGATCCCACTTCTGATGTCGCAGCGTTGACATTTTCTTGTGCCTGATTTCCCATGTTGGCAATTAAACTATTTGAGTGAAGCGAATTCCAACCGGCGTGCGCGATCGTCTGCATGCAACTGATCGTATTTTCTACGCATCGATCTATCCTTTACACTCGCTAGCTGGACTACTTTAGGCGACAGCGCGACAACGCCGTCGCCTCACTCGTAACGGTACTTTGACGCCAGTCATATTCTTCGTGGTAGTCAAATTCTAAGAATGACCTCTCAATATACCGAACTCATTGTGCAGCTGCGTCTTGCAAGCACAGTGGTCAAACCATGTTAATAATATGACAGACACGTACAGTGGTCAGAATACATCCGTAATGCGACATATACAATATCACAAAATAAATTTCAAAAATGAAAATAATTGCCATTAGAGTATTCAGCTTGCGACGTGTGAAAGAGTATATATTGTCTAGTAAAGAACGATGTGACCGCACGTCGTGCTATAATTCGAGTGGGTAAACCAAACAAGGACACGGCTGATTTTACAGCCTTAATGCAGCTATCAGAATCTACATTTAGTGTGTGATGAAAATAAACAAACTTGGTGATGACATATTCCTTCAAATCATTTTTGCCACTCAAAATTTGTAATAACAATAGACTTTGTCCAGCGTCTTTTCCCATCCAAGATGCATAATGGATTCATGGACGTGATTTATGACGGCCCATCGAAAACCCCTTTGGTATTACCGGCAAACATTTGGTCTTACTATTTCGCTGAATTTGTCCAGCGTCTTTTCCCATCCAAGATGCATAATGGATTCATGGACGTGATTTATGACGGCCCATCGAAAACCCCTTTGGTATTACCGGCAAACATTTGGTCTTACTATTTCGCTGAATTTTTCTATGAAGTATTCCCTTTCGCAATTCATATGTTTTATCCAGATTTCCTGGGAACTCATTATTTTTTAACTTTACAATTATATCTTGTATCTCAGTATCTCGCTGTTGTTCTGAAACTAACCAATTATCAGATACCTCGGTCAAATTGATTCTTAACTCTGAAATCTTATTCATACCATTCTGTTGTTCAAGCACTGGATTTCGAGAGAGAAAATCCACATGCGCCATTCGCTCGCCTTTTCTATACTCTATTTCGAAATCAAATGCCTGTAAAAACGCCCACCATCTATGCACCCTCGGTGTTAAATCTAGTTTTGTACGGCTGGCCTTTAAAGAATTACAGTCAGTATATACTACAAATTTACGTCCCTGCAAATAATGCCGGAAGTGTTTTATAGCATTTACCACTGCTAACGTCTCCAGGTCGTATGAATGGTATTTAGATTCGGCGGGAGACGTACACTTACTGTAATACTCTACAAGATGAGGTTTATTGTCAATTTTATGTAACAGGATCGCTCCATACCCAATACAACTTGCGTCAGTATGCAGCTCTATTTGGTATTGCGGATCGAATATGATTAAAACTGGCGTCTGGGTCAATATAGTTATTATTTTTATTCGCACCTGTTCATGCACTGGTAACCAAACAAAGTCAGTGTTTTTCTTAAATGTGAGAAGATACAGAAGTTTAAGTGTTTGGGAGAAATTTAACACAAATTGACGAAAATATGTGGCTAAACCAATGAATTGTCTTAGCTGTGAGACATTTTGGGGTGATGGTAATGCTTTTAAAGCTTGAATTTTTCGTGAATTTGGCCTGACTTCTCCGTTGCTTATTTCAAATCCGAGATACTCTATTTTTGTGGTGAGAAAGGAACGCTTAGTGACATTAAATGAAAATCCAGCCTTACTTAATGTCTCCAACACTCTCTGCAATCTAACTAGCGCATCTTCTTTGCTTTCTGCTATTATGAGAACATCATCAATATACACAATTGCATTAGTGTAGGCTAAATCTCCTAGGGCCTTCATTATAGCCCGCTGGAAAACAGATGGTGCGTTTTTCAAACCAAACGGCATTGTCAAGAACTCGTATTGACCCTCTGGCGTTACAAACGCTGTTCGTTCAATTGAGTCCTCATGGACTGGAATTTGATAAAAGCCGCTTGCCATATCTATGCACGAAAAATATTTAGCACCCCGAAGCCTAGCAATTTGGTCTGAGATGAGGGGAAATGGATACTTGTCAGCCACTGTATTTTCATTTAGCATGCGATAGTCTACACACAGTCGATCGGTGCCATTCTTTTTTTTGACTAGCATCATGGGACTAGCGAAAGGTGAACAGCTTGGCCGAATAATCTTAGCTTTTAGTAATTCATCAACTTTACCCCGCACTTTGCTTTTCTCTTCTTCACTAAGCCTATATGGCCGCCGTTGTACTGTCTTTTGCTGATCTATTAATCTAATTTCCAACTGCCCTGTGGTGACCCTAGTCTTTGGTATTCCATCAATAAACCAATCTGAAAAACATTTTAGAATTTTTTTCAGGGCTGTCTTATCAAGATCATCAAGTTCATGATTTGTTTCTATTACTTCTTCATAATTGATAGTTACTAACGATTCTACTCTTTTGGTTGTGTAAATTTGAAATTTGTCAGCGTCCATGGTTACGCCAAAGCCCTGGCCTAAAATTTCACGACCAATTAGTACGTCATATTTCAAATACTTATCCATAATAACATGTAGCAAAATCTCAAAATAACATTGATCAATATTTATATTACATAATAGTTGTTGAGTGCTACATATTGAATCATTACATATGCCGTTCAATTTTACAATATTATTAATTCTTTTGCCACTAAATTTATCGGCGTCGCTTTCCTTAACTAAGGAACATTCAGCGCCAGAGTCGAAGCAAAATGGAACAGACTCACCGGTTGAACTTCTTACTATTCCTGATTGTGGAGCCACAGTACAGATGTCAACACGTTTCTCGGTTACTTGATTATTTCCTCGTGATCGTCCTTTTGGGCAGGCGGATGCGAAGTGCCCAAGCTCGTCGCATTTGAAACACTTGACTGTTGATCGGTCTTTTGATCCTTGCGTTGAACTTCCGTTGTGACTTCTTCCTTGATTTTGTGACCTCTGCCGAGCACGACATTCAGCATATTTATGTCCAGCCTTCCCACAATAATTGCATTTCACTTGAGAGAGATACTTAGGCTTTTTACGCTCCGGGCCTGTTGTAGATGCGTCGTCATCAAGGTTCCGTTTTTTAAAAGTATGCGCTTGTAGTTTTTGTTGCATGTTGTAAAAACCCAGCGCGACAATTTGTCATCAATTAGTGCCATGTGAGCCAGAGTAAGTGAAACCGCCATTTCCTCCAGATCAATAGATTTAAATTTGGACATAAGTAAGGTGACGATTCGGCTTCCATATTCGGTGTAACTTTCTCCAGACTTTGGTCGCCCGTTCAAAATTTTCATCAGTGTGGCAGCAGACGTTTCGATGCCAACGAAGCGTTGAACGAAGAGTTCTTTAAATTGTGGCCATGTGATGCCAGCAAAGCATATTTGGGACAGCCATTGTGATGCACTTCCCTCTAGCGCCTTACTTAAAGTTATCATCAGGCTGCTACCTTCGGGCATTTTATCAGCAAAAATGAGATCCACTGTTGTACACCAAGCTGAGGCATCTGCACCAGCTCCCTCAGGATGAAACTTTGGGAGAATTATATGTTTTCCCTTTTCATCAGTTGCCGATGCCTTTGGTGTCTGCATATTTTTGATGATCTCCATTAGGTTGTTGTTTTGCACTTGTAAAGCTGCCAGGTATGCATCGGTGATATTTGTAGGCAAAGCAGATCCCACTTCTGATGTCGCAGCGTTGACATTTTCTTGTGCCTGATTTCCCATGTTGGCAATTAAACTATTTGAGTGAAGCGAATTCCAACCGGCGTGCGCGATCGTCTGCATGCAACTGATCGTATTTTCTACGCATCGATCTATCCTTTACACACGCTAGCTGGACTACTTTAGGCGACAGCGCGACAACGCCGTCGCCTCACTCGTAACGGTACTTTGACGCCAGTCATATTCTTCGTGGTAGTCAAATTCTAAGAATGACCTCTCAATATACCGAACTCATTGTGCAGCTGCGTCTTGCAAGCACAGTGGTCAAACCATGTTAATAATATGACAGACACGTACAGTGGTCAGAATACATCCGTAATGCGACATATACAATATCACAAAATAAATTTCAAAAATGAAAAACTTTCGAATAATTGCCATTAGAGTATTCAGCTTGCGACGTGTGAAAGAGTATATATTGTCTAGTAAAGAACGATGTGACCGCACGTCGTGCTATAATTCGAGTGGGTAAACCAAACAAGGACACGGCTGATTTTACAGCCTTAATGCAGCTATCAGAATCTACATTTAGAGTGTGATGAAAATAAACAAACTTGGTGATGACATATTCCTTCAAATCATTTTTGCCACTCAAAATTTGTAATAACAATAGACTTTGTCCAGCGTCTTTTCCCATCCAAGATGCATAATGGGTTCATGGACGTGATTTATGACGGCCCATCGAAAACCCCTTTGGTATTACCGGCAAACATTTGGTCTTACTATTTCGCTGAATTTGTCCAGCGTCTTTTCCCATCCAAGATGCATAATGGATTCATGGACGTGATTTATGACGGCCCATCGAAAACCCCTTTGGTATTACCGGCAAACATTTGGTCTTACTATTTCGCTGAATTTTTCTATGAAGTATTCCCTTTCGCAATTCATATGTTTTATCCAGATTTCCTGGGAACTCATTATTTTTTAACTTTACAATTATATCTTGTATCTCAGTATCTCGCTGTTGTTCTGAAACTAACCAATTATCAGATACCTCGGTCAAATTGATTCTTAACTCTGAAATCTTATTCATACCATTCTGTTGTTCAAGCACTGGATTTCGAGAGAGAAAATCCACATGCGCCATTCGCTCGCCTTTTCTATACTCTATTTCGAAATCAAATGCCTGTAAAAACGCCCACCATCTATGCACCCTCGGTGTTAAATCTAGTTTTGTACGGCTGGCCTTTAAAGAATTACAGTCAGTATATACTACAAATTTACGTCCCTGCAAATAATGCCGGAAGTGTTTTATAGCATTTACCACTGCTAACGTCTCCAGTTCGTATGAATGGTATTTAGATTCGGCGGGAGACGTACACTTACTGTAATACTCTACAAGATGAGGTTTATTGTCAATTTTATGTAACAGGATCGCTCCATACCCAATACAACTTGCGTCAGTATGCAGCTCTATTTGGTATTGCGGATCGAATATGATTAAAACTGGCGTCTGGGTCAATATAGTTATTATTTTTATTCGCACCTGTTCATGCACTGGTAACCAAACAAAGTCAGTGTTTTTCTTAAATGTGAGAAGATACAGAAGTTTAAGTGTTTGGGAGAAATTTAACACAAATTGACGAAAATATGTGGCTAAACCAATGAATTGTCTTAGCTGTGAGACATTTTGGGGTGATGGTAATGCTTTTAAAGCTTGAATTTTTCGTGAATTTGGCCTGACTTCTCCGTTGCTTATTTCAAATCCGAGATACTCTATTTTTGTGGTGAGAAAGGAACGCTTAGTGACATTAAATGAAAATCCAGCCTTACTTAATGTCTCCAACACTCTCTGCAATCTAACTAGCGCATCTTCTTTGCTTTCTGCTATTATGAGAACATCATCAATATACACAATTGCATTAGTGTAGGCTAAATCTCCTAGGGCCTTCATTATAGCCCGCTGGAAAACAGATGGTGCGTTTTTCAAACCAAACGGCATTGTCAAGAACTCGTATTGACCCTCTGGCGTTACAAACGCTGTTCGTTCAATTGAGTCCTCATGGACTGGAATTTGATAAAAGCCGCTTGCCATATCTATGCACGAAAAATATTTAGCACCCCGAAGCCTAGCAATTTGGTCTGAGATGAGGGGAAATGGATACTTGTCAGCCACTGTATTTTCATTTAGCATGCGATAGTCTACACACAGTCGATCGGTGCCATTCTTTTTTTTGACTAGCATCATGGGACTAGCGAAAGGTGAACAGCTTGGCCGAATAATCTTAGCTTTTAGTAATTCATCAACTTTACCCCGCACTTTGCTTTTCTCTTCTTCACTAAGCCTATATGGCCGCCGTTGTACTGTATTTTGCTGATCTATTAATCTAATTTCCAACTGCCCTGTGGTGACCCTAGTCTTTGGTATTCCATCAATAAACCAATCTGAAAAACATTTTAGAATTTTTTTCAGGACTGTCTTATCAAGATCATCAAGTTCATGATTTGTTTCTATTACTTCTTCATAATTGATAGTTACTAACGATTCTACTCTTTTGGTTGTGTAAATTTGAAATTTGTCAGCGTCCATGGTTACGCCAAAGCCCTGGCCTAAAATTTCACGACCAATTAATACGTCATATTTCAAATACTTATCCATAATAACATGTAGCAAAATCTCAAAATAACATTGATCAATATTTATATTACATAATAGTTGTTGAGTGCTACATATTGAATCATTACATATGCCGTTCAATTTTACAATATTATTAATTCTTTTGCCACTAAATTTATCGGCGTCGCTTTCCTTAACTAAGGAACATTCAGCGCCAGAGTCGAAGCAAAATGGAACAGACTCACCGGTTGAACTTCTTACTATTCCTGATGGTGGAGCCACAGTACTGATGTCAACACGTTTCTCGGTTACTTGATTATTTCCTCGTGATCGTCCTTTTGGGCAGGCGGATGCGAAGTGCCCAAGCTCGTCGCATTTGAAACACTTGACTGTTGATCGGTCTTTTGATCCTTGCGTTGAACTTCCGTTGTGACTTCTTCCTTGATTTTGTGACCTCTGCCGAGCACGACATTCAGCATATTTATGTCCAGCCTTCCCACAATAATTGCATTTCACTTGAGAGAGATACTTAGGCTTTTTACGCTCCGGGCCTGTTGTAGATGCGTCGTCATCAAGGTTCCGTTTTTTAAAAGTATGCGCTTGTAGTTTTTGTTGCATGTTGTAAAAACCCAGCGCGACAATTTGTCATCAATTAGTGCCATGTGAGCCAGAGTAAGTGAAACCGCCATTTCCTCCAGATCAATAGATTTAAATTTGGACATAAGTAAGGTGACGATTCGGCTTCCATATTCGGTGTAACTTTCTCCAGACTTTGGTCGCCCGTTCAAAATTTTCATCAGTGTGGCAGCAGACGTTTCGATGCCAACGAAGCGTTGAACGAAGAGTTCTTTAAATTGTGGCCATGTGATGCCAGCAAAGCATATTTGGGACAGCCATTGTGATGCACTTCCCTCTAGCGCCTTACTTAAAGTTATCATCAGGCTGCTACCTTCGGGCATTTTATCAGCAAAAATGAGATCCACTGTTGTACACCAAGCTGAGGCATCTGCACCAGCTCCCTCAGGATGAAACTTTGGGAGAATTATATGTTTTCCCTTTTCATCAGTTGCCGATGCCTTTGGTGTCTGCATATTTTTGATGATCTCCATTAGGTTGTTGTTTTGCACTTGTAAAGCTGCCAGGTATGCATCGGTGATATTTGTAGGCAAAGCAGATCCCACTTCTGATGTCGCAGCGTTGACATTTTCTTGTGCCTGATTTCCCATGTTGGCAATTAAACTATTTGAGTGAAGCGAATTCCAACCGGCGTGCGCGATCGTCTGCATGCAACTGATCGTATTTTCTACGCATCGATCTATCCTTTACACACGCTAGCTGGACTACTTTAGGCGACAGCGCGACAACGCCGTCGCCTCACTCGTAACGGTACTTTGACGCCAGTCATATTCTTCGTGGTAGTCAAATTCTAAGAATGACCTCTCAATATACCGAACTCATTGTGCAGCTGCGTCTTGCAAGCACAGTGGTCAAACCATGTTAATAATATGACAGACACGTACAGTGGTCAGAATACATCCGTAATGCGACATATACAATATCACAAAATAAATTTCAAAAATGAAAAACTTTCGAATAATTGCCATTAGAGTATTCAGCTTGCGACGTGTGAAAGAGTATATATTGTCTAGTAAAGAACGATGTGACCGCACGTCGTGCCTTAAGAAATCAGTTTTCAATTGAACAGGTCGCATATTTTTATTTATATAATATAAATAATTTTTATAAAATATTCTTTAAAATGTATTTTATTTTTTTGAAAAAAGGATTTTTTAAGTTACAAAATTAATAATAACTATTCCAGATCGCAACATTATTTTAATTTAAGTTGAAATATTGATGAACTTAATATTAATGCTGTAAATACTGCTCACAGTGCCAAAGTTTTGCAACGAAATGAGCCGAAATTGATTTAAATCAAAATTAGAATCTAAAATAGATCAAAATTGATTTTGGCCCGAAAATCGTCTTCTAGCAAAGCACGCAAACATATACACATTCTATTTTTAGCTTTCTAACGTTTTGCGAGATTCATGATAAACTGCTCGCACAGCCGATCGATTGACTCCAGGATACGGGAGGCGTTTGCATGCAGCCAGCGTTGTGCCTTCGGTTTGGCAATTAGAAGTATATGCATGCAGCCGTCGTCCAAATTAAAAATCTCCAGGATACGCGAGGCGTTTGCATGCAGCCAGCGTTGTGCGTTGCCCTTCAGTTTGGCAATTAGAAGCATATGCATGCAGCCGTCGTCCAAATTATAAATCTTGCAAAAGTTCTGAAGCTGTGTGATCCAACTATGCGTACATACACTGCCGTCGTACTCCTTTGTGACCCCTTTTGCCAAGGCAAGAGATGCTCTTTTGCCAAGGCAAGAGATGCTGCTGGAGATCCAAGAAATTTGTCTATGTTTTTGTTCTGGCGTCTACATAAAAAATTTCCGAATCTGAACTCAGGTTTAAAACTAAACTGTATTTCCAAAAGACTTATTAATGCCTTCGGCAGTGTTTTTTTTTTTCCTATTTTTTCCCTCTCCTTTTTTTAAACAAATTGTTAATAATAGTGGGTCCGAGGAATCAATCTTTCTGTGGAAAATATCACTCATCGTATTAATTCGACTATTTTTCCTGGCATGTGACAGTCGGTCCCTTTAGAATCCAAGTGGAACCAACGCCGAATTATTGATTTGAAATCCGAGGACGAGTATTTCATGGATCTTTAGTGGCATAGGACACCATGGATATGTTTGCAAATATAATTGAAATGTTATATCGCTAAAATAACGAAATTTGTCGGAATTTATAAGACAGTTGGACGATATTGCTATAAAAATAATGTGAATCTTTTCCAAAAGATGTTCGTTGAAGTTGGTTATCGACGAGAATTTGGTACTTGCGAAAGCTCTTCTTGCCGTGTTACCATCGTTGCTGAAAGCGGTTTCATTCTGCTTCGGCATGCTTACTCGAAGGCCCATTTCTCTCCACATTTCATCCTAGATATATTTTTTTCGAATACTCATTTTAACCTTGTCCTCTCCTTTTATATGCCACTTTTTTATCTCAGCTCTGTATGACACGTTTAAAAAAAAATTTAAAAATCGGATCCAAGCATGTAGTGGACTTTTCCAAAATTGTAAAACGTTAACTTTTTATGCAAAGGTTTCCGAAATAAAATTGAAATTTGCAACATTTGTGTTGTGCTGACTCCACAGATCGGACAACATTGAGTAGATTTAGTGTCTGTTAATACGTTTAGAATTTTTCTTTTTTTTTTTTGGCGTAAGATTATTAATTTGATAATATAGCTGATTTTTTTCCATCATTATGTGGACAGTAGAGGCATGAGCATTTCATAGGTAACTTTTATGTCACGAGTTTCATTATATTTATAGGTGAATGGCGTAAGATTATTAATTTGATAATTTTTTTCCATCATTATGTGGACAGTAGAGGCCTGCAAAATCGAATGGACTGCAGTACTCTGTTAATCCAGATATGCCTATTAAACGAATCTATAATTTGTATGGGTAGCTTTGAAGTTACAAATAAAGATTGATCAGAAATTGGTGTGCCAAGTGCTTCAGTTTAAAATTGCTGCTTGTAAGCAGTCTGACCAGTTGTCCTATCAAATCCGTAGTTGCAAATTAATTTGATTTTAAAGATATCTGGAAATTGCTTGAAAACATCAGATTGCAACTTAATTAATCTTTGCGCTGTATGATCCAAGAGATTTTTTTTACTTCTATACCCTCTGGTCCGCACTGTAATTTTGCTTCGATTATAGGACGGATATATGTCGCTGTTATGGCTTTTATTTAAAAGCCTGGTGCTTATACATTGCTGTTTTGTCAGAGTGTTTTGAAAGAGGAGGTGAAAGAGGAGTTGGTTTTTGCCACTGAATGTGCATCCTCGATTCGCTTGGAAATTCTGGTGTTAAAGTTTCATTCTTGCATTCTTTTCTAGCAGAAACAGTTGCTGCATGAATCAAAAGACTTGTGTCGTGATCACTTTCACTTGCTAGATTGGATGACAGTTTCCTTTTTAATCTCTCTCCTGAATTTTGGTAAGATAAGTCTCGGCGTCCCATTTGCTGTGGCGTCTTGGAGTTTTCAAAATCACTAACAAGAATTGTTATCTTAGACGCCATCCACTTAGTATGTTTGGAAATAAATCTGTCTAGTTGTCTGATACACTCGGGCAGTTTTCTTTTAATGAATAATTAAAAAGGAGCATGTTGTTTTTTTGTCTATCTCTTCTGTCCTTTTCGATCCCAGATTATTGATCTAAAACATAACTTATTTGCCGATTATTACGCCTCCAAATGTCCAGGAGGTCGCTATGTCGTTTAGAAAACGAGCAAAAATGGGCAAAAAAAATTACTTTACCGCCAAAGACAATAGTTAAAGGTACAAACTGACGTTTTTAACTTTTGTCAGAAAATGAATTATACTTCTGTAAAAATACACATAAATTGCATGTTACACAACATAAAAACAGTACAACTACACATATATTAACTACATACGGTAAAAACGACATACCTTGGCTTTTATTTTCCATATTTTACTATAATTTATGGATGCGTATTAACAATCGTACAACATGGAAAAGTAGGCAAATAATTTGACGGGAATCGCCCTTTCTAAATCTGTTTAACACTGCACCCCTAATAGCTCATTAAAAGCTTTAGTGAAGCTTTTGGTCAATTTTGTTTTTTTATTTATATGATAAATTTTCTTTGAGAAAATAATTGGTGTTCACACATGAACACGAATATATTTAAAGACTTACAATTTTGGGCTCCGTTCATATCTTATGTAAATGAATCGAGAGCGATAAATTATATTTAGGATTTTGTTATCTAAGGCGACATGGGTGCAGTGCTCAAAAACATGTAATCTAAGTGCACACTACATGAGTCAGTCACTTGAGATCGTTCCCCGCCTCCTAAAAAGTCCCTTAGTGGGAGACCACAGATAAGGTCCTCGCCGCTCAAGATAGGCAGATGTGCCGGAGCGTGGGACCCCGATGAGGCGGGGACTATTTTCTTAGGCCTCTGCGTAGGCCATTTACTCTAAGATGCGATTCTCATGTCACCTATTTAAACCGAAGATATTTCCAAATAAAATCAGTTTCTTACAAAAACTCAACGAGTAAAGTCTTCTCATTTGGGATTTTACAATTGGTAAAGGACGATATATGGACATAAAAATTTAGACTTTATGCCAAAAAAAATTAATTCTGGACCATAGTAAACTGGTATGTTCCTGACCAATGTCATCAGCGGTAATGGTCACTTTGGTGCCGTTAACTTTAACATTGGTGCTTTTAGCGCACATGTTGACAGTGCAAGAGTCTTCAATGTTATTTTCGGTGACATAATGGCTGTGGCAAACATGCAAATATTTGTTCGATTCGTCGATTTTCTAGTACATCTTCTGCAATACGTCCATGATTGCGTTTATTACGTCCCAAAGCTTCTTCAGGGTGGCTCCTTCTGAATCCACTGGTGATAACTGATCCAGATAAAGCTCACCTGGGGTTTCTGACGTCATTGACCTCACGTCGACCGGGATCGCTCGCGTATTCACCTTGTGACTTACGTTGTTTCATCAGAGACGCATCCCATTCATTTCCTCTACTGTTTCCACTGCTGATCCCTTGTATGGTGGGGAGTCTCCACGTGTCTCTGGAGAAATGGCTTGGAGACGTCGTACTGCCAACTCTCCTTTTGTGCCAGATGGTTGGCATCCAAATGCTCCCAAATCATTTTTTTAGTTGGTGACCGAAAATTGATTCAATTCAGCGTCAGACATAGTGAGTTACACCACAGACACCAGAATAACAAGATGCGTAAGGCCATATGATTTTTTTGCACACGAGTTTTTCGGTGTGGCTCTAGAGGTGGCTCCAGGATCTCTTGAATTTTTGTTCAAGAGCGAGAGGGCGGAGAGCTCTACAGCGAACAGCTCTTTTATACGCATGCCAGTGACATGCATTGTAAATTTGACAAAATATGTCCTTCATCTTAGAAGTTCTTAGACTTTACTTTAATTCTATATTATTTTTGATCAATTGGCACAATTTAAAAAATTCTTGCTTTGCATTGCCTTAACATTATTATTATTTAAATATAGCTTATATATTATTTAAATATGGCCGAATCTATATAGATAATATCACAAAATAAATTTCAAAAATGACTTTATATTACAATATTGTCATTAGAGCTTGCGACTTGTAAAAAACTACAAAGGCAATGATTACTGAGTACTTGTGTCCGCACTTCGTGCCTCCATATTTATTTATTTTATAAATTTTTATTTTCTACAACGTATTTTTTTATGAAATATCTTCATGTAATGACTTCTTTTTGGAAAATGTATGTTTTAAATTACAGTATTTATAATAATTTCCTTTGCGTTTTATCGTTTTGTTGCAAAGCGAAGGAACGGAAATATAAGCGCAAATAGTAATTACGATAAGTAGTGAAAAATAAACTCGAAGGTCATTCGATCGATTTTTCCGAACCCAGCTTCTTTGAGCTACTATGCGTCGATCCTCTATACCTGTTCATTTACGTATGGTTCTACGTTTTTCGGGCTTCCATTAATATTTAATGGCATCGGATACCATTTTGGCAGAACATTTTTTTTAATGTCCTTATTTAACATTATTTTCGCCTGGGATCAGTGCTGCCCTCTACCAACTAAAACATTTTTTTTTAATTTGTAGCCCTTTTAAATATATGAATTAACTTAACCAAACACACTTTTTAAAACATATTAATTATATCGGGACAGTGCTATTCTAATGAACAGCCCAAAAGTTGTGAATTTGCTCAAGAATGTACAGAAAAAATGTTAACACGAACAACTAACCGGACTTTCCTTTCCATTATCTGCAAATTCCGTTTAAAAAAAATAAGTGGAATAAAAAGTCGAACCCGAAAAGGGACATGGAGAAATACCGTTCTATTTCTTAGTTTCTCTTGCAATGATATTTCATTGAACACAGCTGAAAAAGTTTTATTTACGAATTTAAGTACCTGAGGATGATTTAAACAAACGTTGACTCGGCTAAGCATGGCCAATACAAATGCGGCTGTTTTGCCTGTCCCAGACTGGCTTTGTGCTATCATATTTTGCGGTGGATCTGCGAGAAGAGTTGGCAACGCTGTTTCTTGAATTTTTGATGGAGTATTAAACCCCATTGCGTAAATTCCCTTTAACAGAGATGCTTTTCTAAATAAAATTTTTTAGCTTCATAATAGTTTTTGCGAAGATATGCTAATCCATATACTTACAGGTGTAAGGCTTCAAATGTTTTCACGGAATGTAAGGGTGAATTCGGATTTTTTTGTTGAATGTCGAGAGATAGCTTTGTGTTCACCAGCCCCTTTCCTAGTATTTTTATGAGGAGACTTGTTTCAGCTGGACTAAAAAATCAATGAAATTAAATATTTTTTAAGTATTTATGAACTCTGTGATCTCTAAAAAAATAAAATTTAATAAGTTGACATGATAAAGCATGCAAATCTGTCCATCAAGCTTGAAATTAAGTATACATATTATAGAGACATTACGCAGAGCAAGTTTGTTGGCCCATGTTGCCACCCCAACAAACCGCCCAGAACTGCAAAATGTTTTGATATTATTTCATATTTTAAATTTCTTCTTCATATTTTAATTTTTCATGTTAGTCTTGTAAATTTCTATCAATTTGTTAAAAAACTTTTGCCACGCCCACTCTGACACCGCCCAAAACTGCCACGCCCATACTTTTGAAAAATGCATTGATTTTTTTTATATTTACATATTACATACATATTCATATATTTCATATATTAGTCTTGTAAATTTCTTGTAAATTAATTTTTGCCACGACCCCATCTACGCCCACAAACTTTTTCCCATTTTTCTTGACCAATATCGATAACATAAAAAAATTATGAAAATTCGCGTTCGCATTTCGACTATAGCATTGTCTCTTGTTTTATATTTGGCTCGCCTCAACAATGAATAAATTCGTGTAACGCATACTTTTGTGCACGCAGAACTCATTTTGAATGCTGAATTTATACAATGGTTACAATACAAATAAGTTAACACTATCACTAAGCAAATAAGATAATTTAAGATTTCTTAGTTAAGTATACAATCCTTTTTCGTGGGAAATTATTTTTTTGTGGTTATTGTATGATCGTTCTAGTTATTGTCGCTACTCATAAAGTAAACAGGTAAAATAAAATGTTTCCGACCGTTATAATCAGGATCCCTACCAGGGTGGATCATGCGATGCCCGCCTGTCCCATCTGTATGAAAGTTGAGATCTCAGGAACTTTAAAAGCTAAAAAGATGAGACTAGGCATGCAGATTTCAGAGTCATAGATGCAGTTTGTTTACCGAAAGCGAAAACCCACACTTATATTGCTTATATACTTTGTTTCATCGGCGGTAGTTTTTATGTACTCACTCTTTATTTCTTGATACCTTTTGTTGTTGTCGCCGCTATTCTAAGCGCACATGAAATAATATGTATTTCTCAAATTAAGGGTGAGTTTTAATTGGAAAATAAAGCTGCCAAATAGCTGGCAGCGGAAACACTGGTGACTCCGACGTTGTGCAGTTTTGACCGCGTATAACTTCGGACAAAAAAGTTTGCTTCCGAATAATTAGAAATTGATTTTGTGTAAAGCTGAGATGTAGTTTTCAATAATATGCCTATTGCTGATGTGCCTACCCTTTCATCGGTTTCTGATAAGATACAGTTTCTTAAACGTAAAACCGAAGTATATTTGGACCGTCTTAGGTTTATTGTCAGTGAAGTTATTGTGGATAAAATTGGTGTAGTCAATTATATTGATTTAGATGTGCGCTTGCATCTGATTGACAAAATAAAAAAAAAATGCTTATGGACGGCAAGATTCGCTAGAAGCTCTCGATTTTAATGAAATCGGCAGCCAACGCTGAGATCAATTTGATAAAATTCAAGATTTACATCTTGAGTTGCGTGCTGATATTCAACAGAGTAGAGATGAACAAGCTACCAGCTCTATTTGGCTGCTGCAATGATGTTGCTGGGAGGACACCAGGACTATGGATAAAATACCCTCGGAAAAGGAATTCTATGGATTTTTGGAAAACCGTTGTCAGAAACTGGAACCTTTATGCCATGGGTAGTTATACCTCTACATCTCAGGTGGGAACAAGTAGTAGAATTCTAACACCAGTAGAAAAACGTTTGTGTCTTTCCAATGCTGCTGACCATCCCGTTCAATCTCCCACATTACACCATGCTGAAATTAGGAAATTATCCCTTCGCATTATTTGCCCAAAACGTGGCTGCCGTGTGTGTGGAAATAGAAATGCTACTTTTTCAGGCCAACCCTTCGCAGCCAGCAACTAAATTGCACTCGACCAATACTTTTAATATTAATACTAGTGACAGTCAAACAAATGTATTTTCTGTAATAAATCCTGAAATTGAAACTGCAGGCTCCCAGTCTAATAGTTCTCTAATGATTTAGGGCCTCACTTCCGATGTTGTTCTGCTAGCCACAGCTCCATCAGTAGTACTCGTAAGGATCCGCTCGTGGTTATTTATACGCTGCATGGAATTGCATGATTCCGGCTCCTGGATTTACAGTCGATATTTGTTTAATACCTTTACGTTGACTGCCAATCGTGTCTTCGTTAATCAAAATGATGATAGTCTGGATAAGGTTGAGGTAGAGAGCTGAAATGAGGCAGTTTGCGCTACAACCAAGGAAGAGCTCGAGGAATTTTGTTTACACTTACACCCGATTACCTACAGGTGAATACTCTGAGCATTGACCATTTAAACCCACAAATAAATTAAGTCCACAAATTTTGGGAAGATTTAAATTTTTAAATCAGGAGCGAAAACTATAGCGGCAGTCGTATCACATTGGTCTGTTTAACTCTGCAGATATTTCTTCGTCCAAGTATTTTCTGCCGCATCATTGTGTGTTTACTAAGCTTCGCATGGGGTTCGACTGATCGGTTGTTTGACATATGTTAGAGTGGGTGTGTGGTAAAAAGTTTTTTGGGAAATCGATATAAATTTACAATACTATTACTAGTATTACTACCAGCATTACTACTAGTATTACTATTATTACTACTATGAAAAAATATACATTACTTTTAAAAAATGTGGGTGTGGCAGTTTTGACTGCTTTAGGGCGTTAGATTTAGCGTGGCAACATTTTTTTTTTGCATATCGATGGAAATGTACAAGACTAATAAAAATGTGTAAAAATCTCAACACATTTTTCAAAAGTGTGGGCGGGGCAGTTTTCTGCGGTTTGTAGGCGTTATAGAGGGTGTGGCCAAAGACACTAGAATAACAAGATGCGTAACGCCATACGATTTTTTGGCACACAATTTTTTGGCCGTGGCTCTAGAGGTGGCTCCAGGCTCTCTCGAATTTTTGTTAGAGCGCGAGAGAGCGAAGAGCGCTACAGCGAACCGCTCTTTTCTACGCATACAGTGATAGCAGACAACTTTATGTGTGCACACGTATGCTCATGCATTGTAAATTTGACAAAATATGCCCTTCACCGTAGAAGTTCTTAGACTTTAAATCTATATTATTTTTGATCAATTGGCACCATGCGAAAAATTCTTGTTTTGCATTGCCTTAACGTTATTATTATTTGAAAATAGATTAGAAATAGCCAAATCTATGTACATAATATCACAAAAATCAATTTCAAAAATGACTTTATATAAGAATATTTGTCATTCATCTTGCGGCGTGTGAAAAATTAATAAGGCAATGATTGTTGAGTGCTTGTGTCCGTCCGCACTTCGTGCCTCAAGATATGACCAAAACAAACACACTAGAATAATTCTAGTGTCTTTGATGTGACTTTTGCAATAAACAGTTTTCATATTTTTATTTATTTTACAAATTTTTATTTTCTACTTCGTATTATTTTTATGAAATATTTATTTCTCGATGTAATGTATTCCTTTTGTTATAAGTAGTTATAATAATTTATATTTTACTTCCTTTAATTATTTAGCATACTTATTAAGTCATTTGACTTAATATGATTTATATATGATAATGATCCATTTTTATTATTATATTATATATAAATATATATAATATATATATATATATATATTTATATATATATATATTTATATATATTTATATATATATAATATATATAAATAATAAATAATAATTATATTTATATTATATTATAAAATGCACATTAGATTCAGTTGTTTTTCAGTATGTTATTTAAATAACTGACGACTGAAAAATCGAGCAATATATAATAAAAACCAATAGTTAGAAAAATAACTTAATTGGGGAATGTGGAAATGTTTTAATGTTAAACATTAAAATATTTCAAGTCGACTCGAAGGTCATATACGTAAATATAAGACCCCATTACAATTGTAATGGCCTCCCCGTGGTGTTCCCTGGGTACCGACTATTACACATATTACACATAAATAATTATCAACATAAATATAAATATGTAAACGGTAGCTAATTCGAGCGGCGATTTTAACAAACGAATTTAAAAAGCTTTAAAATTAAAAAATTTTAAAATTAAAATTAAAATTTTAAAATTATAATAAGAAGGGCGCGAATTTTTAAAAATTATTTTATTTCATCATATTGCTACGAAATTGGCAAAAAACTACCCTAATATGTACAATGTAAATTCATTTCTTTGATCAGAATTGATTTCGGCCCGAAAATCGTCTTCTAGCACAACACGCACACATATACGCGTTCTCGTCTCTTGTTTTTACTCACACAAGCAAGCAAATTCTATTTTTAGATTTCTTATGTTCTCAGCGTGAGCGAGCGGAAAGAGAGCAATTTTGGCCGTCACCAAAAAAAGTGGCTGCATAGTGCCAAACCAATGTATGGCCGTTACGCATCTTGTTATTCTAGTGTCTTTGGTGTGGCCACATGGGTCAACAAACTTGCGTCTATGTCTCTAGAATCTGTATCCTGAATCTTAACCTTCTCGCTTTTACAGTTCCTGAGATCTCGACATTCATACGGCTATTGATCCTGATCAAGAATAAATATACCTTATTATCGTCGGAAACGCTTCTGCCTGTTACATACTTTTCAACAAATATTGTATACCCTTTTACTCTACGAGTAACGGGTATAAATACAACTGAAAGAATAACTATTGTTATTATTCGTGCGGATGTGTTGATTGTTGTGGAACAATTGCATATACATAGAAATTAACAACCTCTATGTTAACCTCTCGCCGGCCGATACAAGTTCAAACCACTCTCCGCCGCGACTGCAGAGATTGCAATTTGATCCAGTACAATCGAGTTTAAACCACTCTCCGCCGCGACGAGTCCCACGCAACGCCGAAATTGCAGAGATGGCAATTTGATCCAGTTCAAATCACTCAAATTCTTCGCCTAGCTGCCTATCACTTTGTCAGCGACGGCGCCAACGTTCTGCCGACGCCGCTGCCGGACACCCACAGCTAGCTTAGGGTTTACTTTAATTTTCTATGTTCAGTACTCAATTTGAATCTGAAATAAAAGGTCAACTCGCCAAATTCGACTCGAGTTTTAACTGGCGCCCGAACAGGGACCTGATAAGAAGGAAATCTTGTTAAGTCAGATGATTAGTACATCTGTACGAATCCTTCAGTCTCAAAACCCTTGTTGCATTCTTTGGTACGCGGATTTACTAAAGGCAACCTATAGGCGGTCTAGGTCAAGGTCCGAGCGCAGAACATCCTCTACGCGTGTGCATTGCAGGATCCCAAGTAACTAAGTAAATAGGACAACATCCGGATCACCAGATGGAGTAGCCGTATCAAGATAGCAATGTAAGTTAAATTAAGTGCATCAATCAGATTACTTAAAGACTAATAATAAAACAATAAATCAAAGCACAAATAATTAAAAGTAAAATAGTGATAAGTTAAAAATAAAACAAGTAAAAGTGTTTGAAGAGATTGACAAAATTTGTGAATAAAAGAAGCGCTGCAAATAAATAAAGCAGTATAACAAAGCTCAATCTTGCGAATCCTAAGGGACCCTCTAAGCAAAGACACTAGAATAGCAAGATGCGTAACGCCATACGATTTTTGGGCACACGATTTTTTCGCCGTGGCTCTAGAGGTGGCTCCAGGCTCTCTCGAATTTTTGTTCGAGAGCGAGAGAGCGGAGAGCGCTACAGCGAACAGCTCTGTTCTACGCATACAGTGATAGCAAACAACTGTATGTGTTCACACGTATGCTCATGCATTGTAAATTTGACAAAATATTCCCTTCACCTTAGAAGTTCTTAGACTTTAAATCTATATTATTTTTGATCAATTGGCACCATACGAAAAATTCTTGTTTTGCATTGCCTTAACGTTATTATTATTTGAAAATAGAATAGAAATAGCCAAATCTATGTACATATTATCACAAAATAAATTTCAAAAATGACTATATTAGAATATTTGTATTTATTATAATTATTATTATTTGTTAGAGTATTCAGCTTGTGACGTGTGAAAAATTATAAGGGCAATGATTGTTAAGTGCTTGTGTCCGCACTTCTTGCCTCAAGATATGACTTTTGCAATAAACAGTTTTCATATTTTTATTTATTTTATAATTTTTTTTTTCTTCTACGTATTTTTTTTATGAAATATTTATTTCTCCATATAATGTCTTCTTTTTGGAAAATTTGTTTTAAATTACAGTAGTTATAATAATTTTCTTTGTATTTGGCTTAATTATTTAGTATATTTATTAAGTCATTTGACTTAATATGATGTATGTAAATGATCCAATTTTATTATTTAAAATGCACACTAGATTCAGTTGTTTCAGTTTCAGTTTTTTATTTTTGTTATATTCCCAGTTGATATTTTTAAAAAGCGAGCATTTTCATCATATTTCTACGAAATTGGCCAAAACTCCCCAAATTTGTAAATTCGTTTCTTCGATCAGAATTGTTTTCGGCCCAAAAATCGTCTTCTAGGACAACACGCTCACATATACGTGTTCTTGTCTCTTGTTTTCACTCACACAAGCAAGCAAATTCTATTTCTAGATTTCTTACGCTCTCATAGTAAGCGAGCGGACAGAGGGCAATTTTGGTCGTCACCAAAAAAGTGGCTGCATAGGCCAAACCAACACTGTCTTTCAACAATAAAAATAAAATAAATTCACTTTAAACAAAACACACAGTTCTTTGATCACGTTTTCCTTTGTTAAAACTGAATTAAGTAAATTTTGAAATTAAAGCAATTACAATTTATACAAAACCATTAGATTTACCATTCCATAAATCTAAAATAATTTTTAATTAAATAAAATTTTGATGTGCTATAAAATTTTTCTACTACAAATTATTAATTATTAAACAAGTTTATTAATTTTAAATAAGCTATTTTTGAATTCTAAAATCAAACACAACAGCACGAACAACTAGCCGAAACCATTCGTCAGATTCTGATCGAACAACTCCCAACTCTCTTGCAACAAAGTCAAAGTTCTAGCTTTGACTTTGCAAATGTCGAGAGCCAGGGTATTAACCCAGAAAATCTGCGTCATTTACAAGATCTGGACAAAGTTCCCGATATTGTAAAATGTGCATGATTTTTCCGGTGACCCAGCTGAATTCGGTTCCTGGAAGAAGAGTGTAGATAGAATATTGGAAGCTTATGCTCACACTGTACAGCAAAGTATTTTGCTATTTTGCATACAATTCAAAATAAGATAAAAGGCAACGCAGACATTTCCCTTGATTCTTATAACGCCCATTTGAACTGAGCAGCTATCTCAAAGTGCTTAATATTACTTTATGCAGACAAACGAGATCGTGCCATTATCAAATGACAATATTCCAAAAGCGCAATCAGACTGTTGAAGAATTCCATAAAGTTTTTTACAGACATTTGTCTTTAATACTCAATAAAATAAATTGCATGGAATTAGGCAGAGAATCAGAATCGCCTATCACCAAACTGTACAGGAATAAAGCTTTAGATACCTTTATTCGAGGTCTCCGTGGCGACCTGACTTGCAATCTGCTTTGCACGTGTGCATAAAGTTAGAAAACCAGACTTACCGTACCAATCACGCTTCGGCCAAAATACAACAGAACACTTTTAGAAACACACCCAAGGGCCGCTTCCACGCCCAATACCTGTAACCAATAATATGGGTTACCAAACCAGACTAATACTACCTCCCAGACCTATGCCAGCAGCCACCTGTCTGGATCGTTCCGAAAAAGCAAGAGTTACTTCTATCGACGGTCCAGACAAGATAACAGTTATTCCTCTCGAAGTTCAAACCACTCTCCACCGCGACGTTCTGCCGACGCCGCTGTCGGACACCCACAGCTAGCTTATGGCTTACTTTAATTTCTTACTTTCTTACTTTCAATGTTCAGTTCTCAATTTGAATCCGAGTTAAATGGTCAACTCGCAAATTGAACTCTAGTTTTAACTTATATGCGAAGTGTTGATGAATGTGGAACATTAACAATTACAGTACCGTTGAAGATATGTATTCTGCGATGCCAGCATGGAAGCGTACGGAGCTTGCGTGTACATTGTTTCTAAGTCCGAGAAGGCAACTAGATATCTACTGTACTCGAAGTCTAGAGTAGTTCCCTAAAAACATTAACGGTACCGAAGTTGGGGATTTCGGCGGCTTTATTGTTGCCTTAACTGATGAATTCCATAGCCAGACTGGATGCTTCGATGGACCTTGTCTAGGATCATGGACGAACCTTCTAACTTTAATTTATTTGTTACCAACCGAGTGGCCCCTATTCAGGAGCTAACAAGGGGCATGAAATGTCAGACCGATATTAACCCTCCTGACACTGTTTCCAGAGGTGCAACTCCCATGGTCCGCCTCTTGTGCTATTAAACGACCACTAATTGAGCTCTGAAAGAGCGTGACGTTAATTTCCCGTAATCGACATCATGTGCTTTGTGATTCCGTTATTTTACACTGAACTATTCTTATACGCCTCGTCCAGAGTGTGCATATGTGGGGCGAAATTAAGGAGGTGCAGTCTAAGGGAATTGTCAAAAACTAAAGCTCTATTGCTTCGCTACTGCCCTTTTCGGATGAGAAAGACACTTTACGCATTGACGGCCGGTTGGAAATTTTGGCACTTTCATACGATCCTAGACACCCAATGATTTTGCCCATTCGCCCATGCAGAGTGGCGAATCTCACGCAATGTACACAATTCGTGGATGTGAATTGTATGAATGTGAATGTGTATACAATCGATATTCCAAGCGGTCGATCTCACTCCAGAAATAATGTAAACTATAGGGCAGTATAAGAAATATTTTTGTCACTAATATTTAGTCTGAAGCTGAGATAATAAGAATGAAGACCTAAAAGCAATTTTCCGGTCTTCTTTTTTAGCGTTGTCCCGATGGGACATTAGTTCGACTAAATAAAATACTAACATTTCACTGGCGCAGTCGGTAGGATACAAAAAGTATCCGAAAAAAAGAACCTCAAGTGGAAAATAAATTAAATTTTATAGTCCAGTTCTCGTAAAAAATTTTGAAACTCATAGACGCGAACATCTTTCAACTTGGATTATAATTCCAAATCGGTTATCCAACACAAAAAGGTGAAGGGGGATAATTTAATAAACTAGTTCCCTTAAATAATTCCCAACACAAATAGGAGAAAACAATTTGAATTTGATTATAATTCCAAATCAGATGTCTAACCCAAAAAGTGAAGGTTAAACTTGACCACTAAAAACAAATACAGTACAGTAAAAAAAATAAATTAAAATTAAAAATAAATATATATTTTTGAAATCAATAAAAATTAAAAATCTACAATAAACAATTATTGCCGCACTCCAAATCGTGGCGCTGAACGATAACAAACTTGCCGAAGCCCGTCGGCAGCTAAAAGACATAATGACATTTAATGGTGATCCAGAAACCCTCTACACCCTCATAAACAGATTGGACTACGTTATTTCACTCTAACTAACGATGGACACGTCAAAGATTGGCCTACAGTCAAAGAGAGACTAATTGCAGAATTCAAACCCCATAAACCGAACTACAAGATACCAAGAACTTCAGGGAGACACCTTTATTTATATTCTATTACAATACTGATTAGAAAACTACCAATACAATTATTCACTATTTAAGCAACATAATTTTAATCAATACATGGACCCCTTTAGACCCAACTATACACTGCAGATGCCTTAATTTTTTTGTTGTTTTCAACAATACAACAATAAAATTCAAAATCCCCAAACAGCACATTTTAGAGGAAATACATACCCCCAACTACAACAAGCCTCCACATCTAAGATTACTAAAATCCCAAATACCAAACGACTGACACCATCAGACAGTGCACAAACCAAAATGTCTATTGATATGTTGAGATTTCAAGACGCACACGATTGCGAGGAATTTCAACATAGTTATTATGAAAAACAGTATCACAGTATTCACACTCGTCTTAATTAATGACGAGCAAAATCAAAATATCTTAGAACCAAACACAATTGTTTAGTTAACAGACCCAATCAGCACGAATAGCATACAAAGGTTGCCCATAGAAACGCCACGATATATATGATTAATAAAAATGTATTTTATTAAAAATACAAGATGTGAAGTTTTAACATCAAAATGCCCTATTACGTTGAACTTGATTATCTTACCCAGCAAAAGAATTTTAAAAAGAAATAAACCATTTTATGTACAGTTTTTCAAATAATTACGATATGCTAATTTGTGGAAAATGCACAAGTATTTAGACATTACAGAACAAGAGATAATGCTATAGTCAAGTTCCCCGACTATGAGATACCCGTTACTCAGCTAGTGTGATATCGATAGAAATTTTAAAGACTAATGCTTCATACTATTTATTTTGATTCCAAAGGAATCGTTCAGTTAATTCCTCTGAACTTAACATAATGTGTGTATAAAGGTATATGAGACCAAGTGGTTGCTTAATTATTAAGTAGAAAAGGAAAAATTTATCTAGTTATTAATTACTTAATGTGTAATAGTATAATAGTATAACACTATCCTCCGGGTAGGGAGATCGATGGGGTGTACCCAGGAGATGGGAAACCCGGATAGGATATTTGCTAGTCGGTTCGGGTGGACCATAAACCTGATGGCATAACGGCTGCTGTGAAAATTAATCTGATCCCCAAGAGGGGTAACTTTCAGACCTCTTTCGATTACCTTGTTCGTCACGTACCAGGGGAGCCCAGATGCGTGACGTGCAGCTCTCGACTGGACCACACGGAGCCTATTGAGCTGGGATTTGGCGGCAATTCCCCACACCTGGATGGCATAAATCCACGTTGGAGCAAGTATGGCTTTGATTAAAAGAGCCTCAGAGCTCATTTGTAGTTTGCTGGAGTGGAAGTGCCAGTCGAGCTTTTTTAGCTTCGCCAGTAACTTAAATTAGACTGACGTGCTGTGGGCCCTCTAGGTCAGTCTCCGATCTAGATGAACTCCTAGGTAGCAGTGCGATGTGACATTGATGATGGGGTTTCTATCGAAAGTCAGACCTGTGCAAGTTCCGGGCCGCAGGGAAAAAGTTACACAGGCTGACTTTGACGAGTTAATGGCCACATTCCATTTAGCAGTACATTTTTTGATTGCATGCAGCTATTCCTGGACTGCGTTGGAGTTCTAAAATCTGTATGTTTAATCTCAACCTTCTAGCTCCTATAGTTCCTTAGATTTCGACGTTTATGAACGGACAAACAGAAGGACATGGATCGACTTGGCTATTGATCCTTATCAATTATATATATTCTTTACATGTTCGGAAATACAACCTCCTACGTTTTACATACTTTTTAACGAATCTAGTATACCCATTTACTACACGAGTGAGTAATGGGTAAGATAAGTTTTTTTTATATGTACACATGTACACTCCGCGTCACCAGATCGCCCCTTGAGAAAAAATCTTTGATGTGATATTTAGAAAACTGTTTAAGCGAGAGCTTTGGAAATTTGTTTCCCTCAAAAGTTGAATAATTCTATAAATGGAAAGCTTATATGGGGTGCAGAAAAAAATTAGATGACACTTATACAGTTTGTCAAGACTCTGTTTACACACTGTGAAATAAGTGAATTTTTGACTTTAAAGGTAAAAATGAAGGGTTCTTTGCTTAATTAAACGCAATTTTTTTATAAAATATAATTAAACAATATTTGTTTTACTTATAAATCATAAAACAAATTTAAAATATTATATATACAAGAAAATAAACAAGAAATTCCAAGTTTACACACTTTTGAGACTGTCAAGAAACTCTTTACACAAAACACTAAATCGAAGTTTAATACTAAATTTTTAAATTATTTCATTAAAATTTTAAAAGTTTTAGTAGTATGTTCCCCATTGTCATTGGCTACAAGTTGGACACTTTTTTTATGGAATAGATAAGTTTTTGGAGGTCATATTCAAGCGGGATCTTTTCCCACTATTTGACTATTGCGCCATACTCTGCTTGGCCCATCGTTATAAAAGAGCAGTATTTTAGTTTCGTCACAAAATATGACGTCATCCCAGTACTCTTCCGGATGATCCACATTGCTCACAGCGAATGAATGACGCTTTTCAATATTGGCATCTGACAGCAAAGGCTTTTTTATTGCAACTCTTGAGAGTACCTATGGCGTAGGTTGACTTGGTTAATTTTGGTTTTCCGCCCACCACCACTCTTAGGTTCAAGCCTGCCCTCTTTTTCCGAGCGATTTAAAACATTGTAGACGGTTTTACGGGATACAGAAAACATTTATACTAATTCTGGAATTTATTTTCCCAACTGGTGGTTATAGTTTATTAATTGGGTAACTTCAAAAGTTAATCTCTTTCCAGGCATTTTATCAAATTTAATAATTTACTTTAAGCACGTTCGATCAGCAAAATTTCCCAAGCAATGTCAAAAAATTTCAATAGAAGCGTTGTAAAAAGAAATGCAAAGAAAAATAACGGAAAAACCGAGTTCTAAGGAAAAGAGCAAAACAAAGCAGGAAAACAAAATGTGTAGAGTTTCTTGACAGTCTCAAAAGTTTGGAATTTCTTGTTTATTTTCTTGTATATTGAATATTTTTAATTTGTTTTTTGATTTATAAGTAAAATAAATATTGTTTAATTATATTGAATAAAAAAATTGCGTTTAATTAAGCAAAAAAGCCTTAATTTTTAGCTTTAAAGTCAAAAATTCAACTTATTTCACAGTGTGTAAACAGTTTCTTGACAAACTGTATATATAAATTAGAATATTTTTAAAGGAAATTAATAAAGAGTTGATTTGTTTTCAAAGGCATTCATTTTGCACACCCACAAAATCATGTTTTGTTTAAAATGCTTAATATGGATTAAATGACTTATGTAGCCAGAAGCCAAAAATTGTTGTTTTTTCGTGAAGTTGCGGTTAAATCGCATGGAGTATCATGACTGCTGGTACAAAAACGTTGGTGCGACCAAAGACCCTAGAATAATCTAGTGTCTTTGGTGCGACATTGTTTAAGGTCTGCCGGTACGCACTCGTATAAATTAACGCTCTTAGAGAGCTTGTAAAAGTAAACAAAGATGAACCGAATAATTTAAAAGGAATTATAAATAATTTAAATCTTTTTTAAATATCTTTTAATCTTTTCCAGGTCATTTATTAAGATATAAAATAGTAAAATACTAAATTAATACAGTAATGCATGTGGATGTAATATTTATAGCAAAACTTACTCAGCGACGTCGAAATCGGTTTCTTCTCCAGATTTAGAGTCTAGGTTAAGTTTGTCGACCTAAATAAAACGAGTGGGAAAAATATATTTACAAACAATTATAATAAAAGGCAAATACCAGCTTAGAAACCTCCTGGTCCTCTGCTTTTTTAGCCCAATCACCCATGTTTAAATAGAATTAATAAGTTACTTTTATTTTTAACGTCAGAGTGACCAACTGGTCTTTCCTAAAAATAATTACACTGACATGTTAAATAATAGCCTATTTCCACATAGCTTCATCCAGAACACACTTTCATAATTTATTGTATTGTTTTACACCGAATTCTAACATTCATCATAAGACTGGTTGGAAAAGCTTGAGAGGTTTTACAAAAATTGCCGAAATAGTCTGAATTTTAGACGAGCATGTAATATGTAAACCAGATATAATTTAATATAAGCATTGATTTCTTAACTTTCAATATGATTAAATAAATACGATATATAATCTTATATGATATCATATATTCAAAAAAATATTTGGTTATAATGATGTTACAATGATCTTTTAGGAGTGTTCCAGTTATTACGTTAAGACTCATTGGATCGGTCTCGGCGCCATATAAGTGCCACATACCTGATGAGGACTTGGGCAGAAGGACGTGCAGCATATGGATGCCGGCTAAGCATCTTAAGTAGATTTCCCCCCACAAGATTATCTCTCCATGGCATGACAAGCATTATGCTAAGAGACCAGCGCACAATGCGATACTTTTATGTTAATTTCATGAGTCAAATGTACACCCTTCCCTTGATTAGGTCCCTTCTCAGAAATTTTAAATTTATCTCCACATTACACTAGATTCGTTGAAAAGTATATAACACTCAGATGGAAACGTTTCCGACCATATAACGTATATATATTTTTGATCAGGATCAATAGCAGAGTCGTCTTTATGTCATAGAGCTTCCAATCTTTTTATATCTTTTTAGGTTACGGTATTCTAATTCTTGTACCAACGACTGTTAGGACAGACGCAACGGTACGACTTCATGACTATACAAACGGAGAAGTTAACACAAGCAGTTCTCACGCGGTGAACCGGGACCGGATTCTAATAAATACTTGAATATTGTGACCCTCGCCCTAACGGGAGAGTGGTAAATAAATATTAGTAAATTTATCATAGTAGCTTTAGACAATGAAAATGAATAATTCATATACATATGTATCTAGTATCAGTATCATCTAGTATCTTTCCTTACATGTTTTGAAGATAGCAACTATTACTATATCTTACAACAATTTAGGTTAAAATCGCTGTATCAGTAAGAAGATTGGGTATAATTTGGATGCAAATGTAATCCCCAATAATAACGAGACTTAACAGAAACGTTGTAACTGAAAATAATTAGTATGTAGTAAATATGTCAATTTGGGTATAATCACGTAAATTAAAATTTTTTCTGGGTTCTATAGGTATCGTGGTTAAGGACAGGAAAAACAACTACACGGGTCCAACGGCCACACCTCCCGCCCAACCGTCCAAGGGCGCTGCCGTATATCGTACAGCTCGATTCCCGAGGGGATAGACGCGATATAAAAAAGAACAGGAACGAGGAAATGAATATAATGTAAAATAACCATATTAAATATTAGTGTTAGTAGGATCCAATTATGTAATAAAAAAGTTAAAATCGATTGCTTAAAGAGCGGCAGAGAGTCAAGATTACAGATAATAGAATAAAGTCTATTATAGTCAGAACATAAAACTCTGTAAGGGTCATGCAACTCATAGTTAGATCTAGAATGATTTAAAATAAGGGGTATATCGTTTCTGGTGAACCTACTTGGAACCGAGAAGTTAAGCCGAATCAAGTCGGGACTCTCAACATCCCCACGAATAAACTTACAAATAAAGACTATTCCAAGCGTAGTTCTACGGTTAGCTAGGGACGGTAAATTAATTAAAAGTAGTCTACTGGAATAAGGAGGTAATATACGGTTTGCATCCCAATTAAGGCGCCCCAAGGCAAAAAGTAAGAAGTTTTTTTGGACCGATTCCATGCGGTCCGAGTGGACTGCGTATTGTAGACTCCAAACAGTTGATCCTTACTCGAGAATCGGACGGACTAACGAAATAAGTTAGGTTTTAGTCAAGTAAGGAATCATCAAATTCCTAAGACCACCATTTTATAAAAGGGACACCCCTGGCCTTATTGATAATAGACGAAATATGGTCAAAAAAAGTTTAGTTTTGGGTCCAGAAGAACACCATATATCATCAATTCGTGTTATTCTGTCCACATTGCATCCACTTAGAGTGTAAGTCATGCGTATTGGGTTGGCACGACAAAAGGTCATAACTTTACACTTGCCATTTAAGTCTAACACGTTATCACGGCACCATATTTGAAATCGATCTAGATCGGATTGTAAGTCCAAATGGCACGAAGTGTCCTTGTACTGGAGGCATAATTTAACATCGTCTGCGTACATAAGTACACGCGGATGTTTTATTGCTAAGAGGAGGTCGTTGATGAATAAGGTAAAAAGAAGCGGACCAAGATGGCTCCCTTGTGGGACACCGGATGTGACTCGGAGAATAGAAGATAAAGAATTTTTAAAGAGGACTTGTTGTGTCCTGCCATTCAAATAGCTTGAAATCCAATTTAGAAGATCAACAGGGAAACCTAAAAGATCAAGTTTTCTTATTAGAAGGTAATGATTAACAGAGTCAAATGCTTTCGTAAAATCAGTATAGATGACATCTGTTTGAAGATTATTTTTGAAACCCTGTATTACGAAAGAAGTAAGCACCAAGAGGTTAGTGATTGTTGATCTGCGTTTCATAAAACCGTGTTGACACGGTGATATAATTGATCTACAAAGGTGCTGCAAATGAGGAGTGATAACATTTTCAAAAAGTTTTGGGATAGCCGACAATTTAGAGATTCCTCTGTAATTGCTTGCATCCAGTTTGCTACCTTTTTTATGAAGAGGAATCACAAAGGACTCCTTCCATATATGAGGGAATTGTAAAGATTCCAGAGATAAGGTAAAGAGTTTCAGTAAAGGCTTCAGTAAGGCTTCCGCACAGAATCTGAGCACACAGCGACTTAGATACCGCATAAGAGTATGGCTGTTCGTAATGAGGTAAAGTTGAATATGTTGTTTAAAAAAACTTGGCGAATATATCGGCTATTGCCTGATCCGATGCTACCGTAGTGTTTTCAAAAAATAGCGAGATAGGGTAAGAAATTGTTTTTCGCTTAGTGCTAACGAAATTATAAAACTGTTTCGGATCCTGTGCAAACTGGAACTTACAACGGTTTAAATAATTTTGTAGCACTGAGCATTACGCACGGTAAAGTTTAACCGAGCGCTTAAATATTTACAAAGGATGAACTGAGAACCGGTATTTTTAAATTTTATTTAGAGTCTGGACTTTACATTTCTTAGGTGTGTCAACTCTTTATTAAACCAAGGAGGTTTAGAGATTGACTGATGGTACATCGGAACACAAGAGTCAAAAAATGATTTAATTAATTTTGCAGAAGTAAAGATCAGACCAATTAAAGCCAGCTATTAAATTGTTTAGCCTCCGAAAATTTGCCTTGCGAAAACAGGGAATTCGCTTTGTTGACTTCTCTGAATTTACTTTTAATACAGTACCTATGTCGATTGCCACCTCGAAAGTAGGATGATATGGATCTTCTGGTTGAGTAAGACAGAAACACACTTTCAGGACTTGTTACAAAACATAGATCCAACAGTCGACCAAGAGAGTTTGGAATATAATTAACTTGCGACAACGATAAGTCGAGCAAGCCGTCAATAAAGTCATGTGCCAGGTATATTAAAATCACCTAGAACTACCAATTGGTTCCTGTCAGACAGTTTATTCAAGATGGACTGGATAGCGGACAGATGATTCTGATATTCTGGGAATTCAGAAGATAGCGGAATATACGAGCACGTAACATAAGCTGATCTGATCTAAACATAAGAATTCCGAGTTACGGGAATCGTCCAAAAGTAACTCATCCGACGCGAGGGTAGATCTAACCGCAATTAAGACTCCACCTCACCGTCTGGAGGGACGGTCATACCTATATATAGTGTACATACCTGTGAAGACTTCGGAGTTAAGTATCTCCGGCTTTAACCAAGTCTCTTTGAGCACTATTATATGGGATGCAAATGAAAGACTATCACAATACAATTTGCTTAATTTACTACGCAAGCCTCTAACATTTTGATAGGAGATAGTAAGATTCGTTGTTAGTTTTTTGAAGAGGAAGAAGATGAAGAGGCGGATGGTGCAGTGCTCGTGATCTTTTGATCTTAGCTTCGAACTCTTTTACCACCATACTATCCGGCCAAAAATCACCCGAACATATGGTCGAAAAAAGCTCGTTTGGTACAGTTATGTTGAAAGATGATATGTCCCTACCGTATGAGAAGTTAAATTTTTCCACTTTTATGTTATTGACTTTTGTTTTGTTTTGTATATAAGACAATACATCAGATGATGTATGACCACGGGAAAGCCGAGAAACGAAACCACCGCGACAGTTTTGGGCCTGTAGATCGTATTTCTGAAGTGCCAACTTGTGCCGGTAGTCCGGACTCAATGTTCCCTTGTGGTGGTAAACTAATCGAGACAGGTGGAATCACTGGTTGAGAAATCGGTGCAGACAATTCGGAATCTTTAGCAATCCCAGGGTGGGCTCCCTCCACAGCGGATTTATCGGATTGCTCCGAATCTTTTTTAGCTGCCGATCTTAGCAACATATGCGGATTTGATGCGATTGACAGTTGATCAGTTGTGGAGTCCTGTTGATCATTTG
The DNA here is from genome assembly GCF_000001215.4 of Drosophila melanogaster. Classification (NCBI taxonomy): domain Eukaryota; kingdom Metazoa; phylum Arthropoda; class Insecta; order Diptera; family Drosophilidae; genus Drosophila; species Drosophila melanogaster. The sequence continues at coordinate 27,274,704 of NT_037436.4, read as the reverse complement.
CTCGGGGTTGCGGGGCCTTAGGCAGTCTACCACCAGCGGCTTTTTTGCGCTTGGGAGATTCATCTAATAGCTTAAGGCCATTAAACTGTGAATTAAGCGTAGCTGGTTTGACAAGCACAAAAAAAAAATCTGGTCGCAAAAAAACACAACCATTCGCTTTGAAAGCTATAGACGAACTTCGCCGACCGCGAACTAACTAATTAATTGGCGCCCAACTCGTTGTGACAACCCACGCAAAAAGGATACATATTTATAAAACTGCAACTAGTTACTAGTGGTGATCTTAGTTAATACGGGCACCAGTGACAGTGCAAGAACGAATACCTCACATGTAAACACATTTACAGAGGCATCAGTACCAGGGCGAGAGCCAATACCTCTCCAATAAGCATATTGGCAGAGGCGCGCGAAAGTGCAAAAATAAAAAAATAATTAAACACCAAAACCGCTGGAGCTCTTCGGGCAGCGGTGTGTCGCCAGACTAACGTGCTAGTTAGCTGGACAGCGGAGACTGCAGCGCGGGAAGCGGAACCAGTTCAGCATCAACAACATTTAACACACACAACATTAAAAATGTAAGTAGGCTTTTTTACTCAAACTTTTTTTAAGTCTGCTATAATTTTAATATAACTAAATATAATTGAACGCGTAGTTTTGCAAGAATCACCAGGAACAAAATACAAAAAGTTTAAGCAAGTATAGTGGCTTGAGAGATGGGTTGACATAAGAGTGTTATTTGTTGACTAAGCATTACGAGCACCGCATGAAATGCATGTGGGCATAAGTTTTTTTCCGTTTGCCTTTGTTCCGTTCGTTCTGGGCCATCGCTCAGTGTAACAGGATCCGCTCAATTTTGCAACTTCGTTGTCTTACCCTTCAAGCGACTCGCTTCAAATCGCTTTGGCTACATAGAAGCCCATGTCTTTACCCTTCAGCTTCACTGCGGCACCGCGTGCCATTACCAGGCGGTCATAATCATAAGAAACAAAGTCACAGGGATCGCAGATGAAGAACTAGCTTTATTCGACGCAATCATAACTCGTCTCGATTTCGCTTACAGCGATAAGCGGCCGATTCATGTTATCAAACAAGAGTTGGCCACGCTCAGACAGAATGGCGCGCCTCTGCTGAAATATTATGATGAGGTCGGCAAGAAACTGACGCCGAGGGATCTCCCGTCCGCATGTCCGAGCGCACTAACGCTAGGAATGAGAACCAAAGGGTGAATCATGTCACTCAGGGTGCTGGGCAGGGAGCAGAGTCGTACGCCGCAGCCGCCAGCGCCGCGGTGGCACAGATCGACGATGATGGAGAGAGCGACTCGGACGCCCCCTCATTTTTTAGGGGTAAATCCCTGCTACCCGTCATCAGACGAAGAGTAGCGTGGCTTGACATGAAGTTCCTCATCGACACCGGCGCGTCAAAAAACTTCATCAGGCCACATAAGGGCCTACGTGGCGTCCGTCCGGTCAGCACACCATTCAGGGTGCATTCGATACATGGCTCAAATAATGTCACCCAAAAGTGCTTTGTCGCGCTATTTAACGCAAAAGCATCTTTTTTTTTCTACCAGATTTGCTTAATTTCGATGGGATCATTGGCCTCGACTTGCTAGTGCAAGCTGGGGCATCGCTTTGCCTGGCCTCCGGCCAGCTTAAATGGGGCACAGAAGTTGAGGAAATCTCCTTCCACACATGCGCTGACGTAAACTTCACGGACATAGACTTCTCAGACGCGCCCGCTTCGGTGCGGAGTACTTTTTTAAAAATGTTAAGAACCAGAAAAAAGGCTTTTGCAAGTCCCAAGGATTCACTGCCCTACAACACGCCAATGGTTGCCACAATTAGGACAGTGGGACCCTATCCCTTGGGTGTAGCTGATTTCGTCAATAAGGAGATACAAGACCTCCTTAAGAATGGCATAATCCAAAAATCGGCTTCCCCTTACAACAATCCCATTTGGGTTGTAGATAAGAAGGGAATCGATGAGGCGGGTAACCGGAATAAACGGCTAGTAATAGACTTCTGCAACCTCAACGGGAGAACAATCTCCGAAAGATACCCTATGCCAAACATCTCAATTTGGGCAAAGCACATATGTTGACGAGCCATTAAAGAATTCCCAGAGCCAAAGACGGTATACGAAGTTAGATCATCTTAGGCCTCGCGAGCTACTACAGGTGTTTTATTAGAGATTTCGCTGCCATAGCAAGACCTATCTCAGACATACTGAAGAGCGAATATGGAACGGTCAGCAGGCATATATTCAAGACATATTCAGAGCAGAAGAGAGAAGGGAAATCTTGACCGCCGAACATAATAGGGCCCACAGAGCAGCTCAAGAAAATGTAAAGCAGGTCTTGTCCGAATACTACTTCCCCAAAATGGCTAAGTTAGCCAACGAAATTGTGCAGAGTTGCAGGACCTGTGCAAGGGCCAAGTACGACAGGCACCCAAGGAAGCAGGAGAATGGCGAAACAGCAATACCCTTACACACAGGGGAAATGCTACACATAGACATTTTCTCTACTCACAAAAAAATTCTTCCTCACTTGTATCGACAAGTTTTCCAAATTTGCCGTCGTACAGCCCATTAGCTCGCAGACCATTGAGGACCTGAAGCCAGCGCTGCTTCAGCTCATGAATTTCTTCCCAAGAGCCAAGATGATATACTGCGACAACGAACCATCGTTGAATTCGCTTACAATTACATCTATGCTGTCCAACAACTTTGGTGTTGGCATCACGAATGCTCCACCATTGCACAGCACCTCCAACGGGCAGGTAGAGCGCTTCCATAGCACACTACTGGAACTCGCCAGGTGCATGAAATTAGACAAGGGAATAAGCCACCGCCCAGTATAATAAGTCAGCCCAGCAATAAGTATAATTCACTCGGTTGTCAATAGGAGACCGGCTGACATCGTCTTAGCGCACCCCGATGAGCCACAGGAGGAAATTTACAATAAGATCCAATAGGCTCAAACTGCGCTCAGGGCCAGAGAGAACGCCTCTCGGCAAAACAGGGTATTTGAAGTCGGTGAAAAGGTGCTGGTCAAATCCAACCGAAGACTCGTTAACAAACTCAAGCCTCTGTGCGAAGAAAGACCTGTCGAAGCGGACATGGGGACCACAGTCCTCATTAAGGGGAGAGTGGTCGATAAGGACAACCTCAAGTGACTTACCCATATTCAATGCCCTTAAATATATTATCTGTAAGGTTTTTTTAAGCTACTTGGCACGTTTAGATTTACTAAGATTTAAGCTTAACACCATCGGCACACACAGCAGTTAAGTAAATTTTTGGTGGTGGGCTTCCTCCGCATAAGATACAAAAATATCAGTAAAATTTTCACACACAGGACCGGATTCATCCTTCTCCTATCTTTGTCCCTAGTCTCAGCGCACATAACCGACTACTCGCGCGGCAAATACATCCCCATCTTCGACGGACAGAATCTGGTATGGGAGGAGTTTGCCTACGTAACCTTTTGGAGTACACGCATGTAGTGGTAGAGACAATCGCCCTAATGGAACACTTCCCACGGTCACGCATGAAGCATTTCCTGAGTGTGGATACGGGACACCTCCAAGATCTGTTGGATGCATTAGGCTTGCACCACAGGGTGGCCAGAAGCCTAGACTTTCTGGGTTCCATGCTAAAAGTCGTAGCTGGCACACCAGATGCTAGCGATCTAGAGAGGAGTAAATTTTTAGAAGCGCGATTGATCGACGCGAACAATAGGCAAATAGAAATAAACACTTAAGTTCAGGACCAGATAAATCAACTTACCTCCACAGTCAACGTAATTCTCAAGACGGCAAAGGGGTCACAAATTGACTCCAATCATTTGTATGAAACCTTTCTGGCGAGAAATAGAATGCTTATGATGGAGCTTCAAAATATCGTTATCCCGAATATTCTCGATCACGCAGACTTTGGCTTGAGGAGCCCACGAACACCCCCATAGGAGACCTCATGTCCGTGTTGTCCGTAAAAGTGCTTCAGTCCACAAAAAGATTACTATTTTCCCCGTTAGCCACCAAGGAGTCGTGCTGCGAATCACCAACAACGTCATCGCTGAATGTAATAACGAAGTCTACACCGTCTTGGACTGCACGGCTTCGAACAGCACCGCCTTTTGTCACTTGTCGTCGGGCAGCTCATGTGCCAGAGAGCTCCACGCTGGCGGCGTGTCGCACTGCGCAGAATGTGCTCAGCCTCCCTTACCTTCATCGCCTGAGTGAAAGCAATTTGGAGACAATCCGGAAATTCAAGGAAGAGATCGACGCTGATCGCCCACAACAGGTGGCACTTGTCATGGCTTCAGTATGTTGTCTGCTATTTTGCGTTGGCCTCGTGAGCTGGCGTATCCTAAGGGCCAGAAGAGCTACAAGGCAATTGAATGTGGCGATTGCCGGAATCAGGTCGGCCGAGGGCGTCCTCCAACTAAAGTTAACGTCCGCGGACGGCCAGATAAAATAAGCGACAGAAACCGCATTCTTCAAAGTATGCATAATGCTATATATGCATATATTTGCGTGGCCGCTATGAACATTAATCCGCAACGATATGTGTTGCGGTTTCACTGGTAGCTTCAGTCTCCGCAAATAAAATTGTAACGAAATAATCGCTCCGTCTTTCATTGGGACGTTAAACGGCAACTTTAGTTACTCTATAACACTAGTAACTAATTCATTTATATATGATGTAGTTGTCTAATTTTTGTAAGAAAAAAGGAAATTAACTTTTTATTGACGCTTTTGGAGTTGGCGGTAATCATAGAGGAAAAATGTATAATTAATATTAAATTAACATCCAGAAGTTTTCCGAAGTATGTTTTTTAAGAAAACTCTTGCCTATAGATACTCCGCTTTTCGTAATCTACTTACACTACAAAAAAATCAACATTTATATACTGATTGGAAGCTAATACCCTTATAACCTTTATACTCTTTCTAAGAGTAACGTATAATTAGAGAACTTGCCAATTAAAGGAAAATCGTAATCTAAATAGAGCGATTTGCACTATATGTAACAATTTTACAAAAATTAAGGAACTCATTGGTCTCGCAGTCGCCAGCAGTTCTGAAATTGTTTTATTGTAAACTTTGGTGACATAATTGTCCAAATCCATGCTCATCTATGAACATACATATATGTATACATATGTAGATAAGCTGAGGGAGCATCATGGCTCCCGAACTCTTGCAGATCGCCCTGCAATTAAGTCTCCCTTGTCATTCATTTCATAGCTAGTGCCCGCCCATGCACATCGATGCTTAATTATCACTGTATTATTTAAACCACATAATACAAGGCTTTTTACATCATTTAAAGGCTTATTTTTAAATTTAAAAAAAAAATGGAAAAAAATGTATTAATTTTTTTCAGGTTTTTCCAAAGTAGAGTGAACCGAATAGATTAATGCGTAAGCGTAAGCGAGCGGACAGAGAGCAATGTATGGCCGTTACGCATCTTGTTATTCTAGTGTCTTTGGTAGAAGGTTATACCAGATTCGTTGAAAAGAATTTAACAGGTAATAGGAAGCGTTTACAACCATATAAAATGCACATATTCTTGATCAGGAACAATAGCCGAGTCCATCTGGCCATGCTCGTTTGAACGTATGAACGTATCGATTTTAGGAACTATAAAGGGTAAAATCTTGAGATTAAGCCTGCAGCTTTCAGAAACACAATAAGCGCAGCGCAATTGTGTTTCCGAATGTTGTCACGCTTAAGCTTTTCAAAAAACGTTTTAATATTATTTAAATACAAGCCGCCACGCCCGTTCTTACACCTACATAAGTCCCAAAACAACCACGCCCTCGCTTTTGAACATTTTTTTAAATTTAATATTGTTTCATTTTCCAATATCTTTCGATATGGCATTTTTTAGATATGAAGCAGAAGAGCTATAACAAGCAAAAATACGTTTGCGTGCCCATCGTCGTTCAAATGAGATTTTTTGCTCAACCTTGAGGTACTTTTTTGTTAGATCCGCTAAACGAAAAAGGGATTATTTGCATATATTTTAAAATTTTTTGTAAAAGAATTGGAGTCTTGCCGAAAAATGGTCTTAGTACATTTTTGAAAATAAAAACTGGAAGTTAATGTAGATGAAAGAAATTTTATATTTTAAACCAAAATTCCTAATAAACCAATATGCCAAACCAAAAATGCGAAAACCTGTTACTATATCTATTTTTGCGTTTAAAAGCTCTTTTCAAAAAATATATTTTTTAGATATGTTCTTTGCGTGCACGAAGTGCTTTATTTAACCGATAAAATAAATGCTTCACAATTTATCGTTTTCTGTGCATGTGCTCACGGTTCTTGCGCTTCCAAGCAGCACGCCTAGATCCACCAATTGTCTGGGAGTATCTATATCCCTTGCCAATGCCACGCGAACTTTTTCCAGCTGATGTAAGGCCACGCAATTCACGATGCTTGTGGACATGCTTGCAGATCCAGTTAATTTTTGGATCACGACGAATAGCACTGTGATGAGTATCAATTAAGATTACTTCAAAATATTTATAAGAAGCATCTTGCGCAATCCAATACGAGTTCAAAACTCGCAAGCCGCCAAGTCTACGACCAACACGTTCCTACAAGAAAATAAAATTCATGATATATTTCAGTGTTTTTTGGTGAGGACCTCTTAATTGGACAAGAATATTTCAGACATCTAAGGAAGTTAATGTCAACATATATTGTATGTCAAAAGGGGTTGTCATCAACTTGTTCGAACGTGTGGTTAGCAAATTTCGTTTTTTCTTACCTCAGCAATGGATTGCAAACCACGATATGGTTTTAACTGGTTTACACCATGACTCTTCGGCTTGCCATAAGTGCATCCTTTGGGAACTGGACGCTTGCGACCTCCGCGGCGAACACGGATTCTATAAATCACGAACCCCTGTTTGGCTCTGTATCCTAAACGTCTTGCTTTATCCGGGCGAGTAGGTCTTGGCGAACGATGCAATTTCGTTAGTTGGCGGTATTGCCAAACGCGAATACGTAGCAAGTAGCGCATCACATCGCTCTGCTTCTTCCTATAAAGTTCCTGCATGTACCGATAAGCCCCCATCTCTGCAATTTGATAGACCTAGTAACAAATTCATTATTTATTTTATAACTGTCACATCATCGGTCCATCAACTTCTTAAACTGTACATATTACAATCTAGAACAGATAATAATTCGTATCAATGTTACATAGCAATGTGAGTACAAAAACGAACATAACATCCGTCAGATATCCATAATCTACACTGAGCTCAGAGTGGTGCATGGAAAAAATCATCATACAAACTTAAAAACATTTTAAAAGGACCGAAAATAATATATAAACTTATTTCCGAAATGATCTCGTACTAAAGAAAAATTATTGACCCGAATGCACAACCAACTTACAGCACGGAAATATTCCAAAAGAAGGAAGCAATGAGTTGGATCACACGACAAACAAGCTCAGAGTTGCTTTGGGATATACTTACCCTAATGCATGAAACATTGTAAAACGGAATTATACCCCTTTCTCACAGAATTGTATTATTTTTAAAACATCCCAGCATGTTCCGTTCCATGTTAATTTATCTTATCGCATTCGATTTGGGAAAAGTCTTTTAATTTCGTTATTAGGTGCTCTGGTTTTCAAATAATTTTTGCTATAGTGCTATGCGTTATTTCTATGCTATTTCGCTTTATTTCGTTTCTTGCTGCTCAAACAACTGACTTTTTTCTTTGTCAAAATCAAACAACGTGAAGATATCCTTTATATATTTGAAATCGTTTGTTTTGAAGCCAGACGGACGCAGAAATTGCTGTTTGCAATTGTTTTTCATACAAAATAGCTACCCCATTTTTCACAGTTTTTATTTATTTTTTAATGAAAGCATTTTAATATATGGTATAAATATTTTTACCTGCCTGTTTCGTTTTCCCGCAATAACTTTTGACGACGTACTTAGCGACACCTTAGCAAATCGAAATTTGTTGTTGTCGACAGCAAATGTGTGCTTGTCACATCGGAGGCGAGTTCCTCGCCTATCAGATACCCGTTCCTCAGCTAGTGCGAAAAAATTTTGTTGCAAATAAAAAAAATTATAAAAATAATTAAAATGTTAAAAATAAACAACACGTTCTTCAAAAGTGTAGGCGTGCCAGTTTTTGGAGGTTTGCGTGCGTTAGAGTGGGCGGGTCACCAAACTTGCGCTGCGTCTTTGCCTCTAGAACCTGTATGCTGAGATCTCGATGTTCATATAGACAGACGTACATGGCTAGATCGACTCGGCTATTGATCCTGTTCAATAATATGTTTTGTATAGTCGTAAACGCTCTTTCTGCTTGTTACATAATTTTCAACGAATCCAGTAAGTCTTTTACTCTACAAATAACGGGTATTAAAAGGCATTTTTACATTTCGGCCAGACAAAAGTCAAAATTGGTTTACGACCAAAAGCGGAATCATAAAATTCATACGAATTCGATTACCGGATCATGCACGATTATATTTTTGATACCGATATACAGGTTCAGATTTAAAAATGTTTTGAAAGTAACCAATTTCATAAGCGACAAATGTTATTTGCATAGGCACTAGAATAACAACAGTCAGAGCCAGAGACCGGAGAGCTCTGCAGCCGGTTGCTGGCACTAGAATAACTATAATAATTTATATAATAACTAATTTATAATAATAACTATAATAATTTCGGTCAATTGGCATCATGTGAAATATGTTTTCTCTGCATTGCCTTAGTGCTATTATTATTTAAATATAGCATAGAAATATTGTAGTATTAACCGAATCTATTTAAATGTCACAAATTAGAGTATTACGTTTGCGAGGTGTGAGAAATTATGACAACAATGATTGATGATAGCTTGTGTCCGCACTCAGTGCCTCCAGATATAACTTTTGCACTAAACAGATTTCATATTTTTATTTATTTTCTACTATGTTTTATTTTTATGAAATATTTTTTTTCTCAATGTACTGACTTTTTTTTTAAATTTATGGTTTATTTATTTATTCAAATTACAGCAGTTATAATAATTCCCTTTGTCTATGCTTTAATTATGTAAAATATTTATTAAGTCTTTTGACTTAAATTTTAAATTTTAAATTTAAATTAGATTCAGTAGAATTATTTTCTTATATTCCAATTTGATGGTGGGAAGAAAACTTTTTTAATTTTCCTTTTAATTTCTCTAATCCGTTTGAGTAAAGCTTACTATATGCAGAGCTACTCGATTTTTTTTTTAAATTTTCGCTAATAACCGAGTTTGTTTTCAATAAAAGTCATTTTGAATAAATATAAATATAAATATATACTATTAAATATTTAATAGTATAGTACAAAAATGAAAGCTCGAATAGTAATTGCGATACGTATCTATTTTTGATATATTTTTTAATATTTGCAAAATACTCATAAAAGTTTATGAAAATACTGTATACAAAAATATTTTTTGTTGAGCAATGCATTAAGCGCACAAATAAAAGTAGTGCTCTCTCATTATGGTTTTATGTAAAGAATGAATGTTATGCGTATAAAACGGATATGTTAAACAAAATTATAAATGTTTTGTTTTTAAGAATAGCAAGTGGACTGTAATAGTTGATAGAGAAAAATAAAAAAGATATTTAAATAATTGACTCCTGAAAATAATTAATAAATGCCAAAAACGACAAAAAAATATAATAAAAATGAAAAGCAATAGTTAGAAAAATAGCTAAATTGGGGAAAATGGAAATGTTTGACATTATAATATTTCAAGTCGATTCGAAGGTCAAATAATTCCGTGGTGTCCCCTGGGTACCGATTATTTGTGTCGAACTGATTTCTTTCCTCAGTGGCAATACTTCTACTGCAATACCGCCAGTGCCACATAGCTCGCGACATACATATTAGAGTGCTGCATAACACCTTCTCTTTGTTTTCAATTAGAGTATTCATTCGTTTCACTGCGTATTCACAATGCATGCCATTCAGTTGGCCGCGTTCTCTTTTAAGCTTCCGATCTAAATGAACTCACTGAATGCGTTTAAAGAATGAATGAGCCAATGATAGTAATAGTAGTTCAGAGTGCTCAGAATTCTTCATGTTGTCATTGGGTAAAATGAGTTCAGACAGCGCGGAGGTAAGTCAAAGTTTGTGTTTTATTATGATTACAGTTTGTCACTGTACACACTGTGAAATAATTGGAATTTTTGTCTTTAAAGGTAGAAATTAAGGGTTCTTTGCTTAATTAAACGCATTTTTTTATGAAATATAATTAAACAGTATTTATTTTACTTATAATACTTATATCAAAAGTTACTTATATCAAAAGTTACTTAAACAAATTGAAAATATTAAATATACCAGAAAATAAACTACAAATTCCAAGTTTACACACTTTTGAGACTATCAAGAAACTCTACACAAAACACTAAATCGAAGTATAATACTAAATTTTTAAATTATTTCATTAAAATTTTAAAAGTTTTAGTATGTAGTAAGTTCCCCATTGTCATTGGCTACAAGTTGGAGACTTTTTTTATGGAATAGATAAGTTTTTGGAGGTCATATTTAAGCGGTATCTTTTCCCACTATTTGACTATTGCAGTCATAAGCTGTTGTCGTGTTTCAGGGCCCTTTTTGCCACCTTCTTTTTGAAGTAGGTCCACAAATTTTCAATGGGGTTCAGATCAGGACTCTAAAGAGGCGTACCGATCACTTTACCACAGTTGTAAAGGAGCCAGGTGCGTACATTGCACTCTTTATGTTTCTGATCATGTTGTGGTAAAACTTAAAATTTGGCTTGTTGTTGCTAACTAGACCAGATATTGCACTGCTTTTATTGTGCTTTCAATAAAGGATCGTTTTCCCACTCCACGGCTGGATATACAATACCCAAACCAGCAGTGACATTTTTCCAAATTTTATCGTTGGAATGATTTTGTTTTTCTAGCGCACTCAACGGTTTGCGCCATACTCTGCTTGGCCCATCGTTATAAAAGAGCATAATTTTAGTTTCGTCATCCCAGTACTCTTCCGGATGATCCACATTGCTCACAGCGAATGAATGATGCTTTTCAATATTGACATCTGATAGCAAAGGCTTTCTCATTGCAACTCTTGAAGAGTACCTATGGCGCACAGTTTCGTGTGCCACAATTAGGTGACATTCTTCCCTGATATCCTGAGAATGTGCTCTGACCAAGATTCGGGGTTCGCAATCACTATTCGCATGATAAGGCGGTCTACACGCTTGCTAATTTTGGTTTTGCGCCCACCACCACTTTTAGGTTTAAGCCTGCCCTCTTTTTCCGAGCGATTTAAAACATTGTAGACGGTCTTACGGGATACAGAAAACATTTATACTAATTCTGGAATAGATTTTCCCAACTGGTGGTTATAGTTTATTTATTGGGTAACTTCAAAAGTTAATCTCTTTCCAGGCATTTTACTAAATTTAATATTTCGCTTTAAGCACCTTTGATCAGCAAATTTTAACAAGCAAAGTCATAAAATTTCAATAGAAGCGTTGTAAAAAGCAATGCAAAAACCAAATTTAACGGAAAAATCGAGTTCGTTTTAAGAATAAGAGCAAAACGAAGAAGGAAAACGAAATGTGTAAGAAACTCTTTGACAGTCTCAAAAGTGTGTAAACTTGAAATTTGTTGTTTATTTTCTTGTACAATTAAAATTTTTAATTTGTTTTTTGATTTATAAGTAATACTTATAAGTATACTTAAAACAATATTTAGTTTAATTATATTTTATAAATAAATAGCGTTTAATTGGCAAAGAACCCTTCATTTTTACCTTTAATGTCAAAAATTCAACTTATTTCACCGTGTGTAAACAATTTATTGACAAACTGTATGTGTATTATTATGTGCATGTGCGTCTTATTTAATAATATTGTAGCATTCGTCAAAAATAAATATATACATAAATTATTTAGCGATCTTGTCAAATTATCCATGTGTTGTCAATTACAAATATTTAAAATAGAATAGTAATAAAAATAATAGATTCGTTTGTATAGCTAACGTCAGGCGACGCATTGTTAATCGAGTCTTGGTGGAACGATCATAAAAATATGTTCCCCCAAACTTATATAAAGCCAGTTCCAAAATTTTTTGCATACCAGCAACAAGCGCTGCCTCTGAAAGACCATTTTCAGACGCTCGAAATTTAATAACAGACAAACGTTCTGCCATCTCTCTAATTCGGAGAATATTAATAAAATAATGTTTCTTTATAATAATATTGAAAATTTAAAATTAGTATATTTCTAAAATAAGAATGTATAATCATTTAAGTTATAATAAATAATAATACAAAAACACGAACTCAGCATACCATAACTGTCTTTTATCGAAACTAACACGCACATAGTATGTGCGTATGTGCACATACGCAGACAAACATTTGAATCACCCATTTACTTTACTCGGACTTCACTTCATTTGTTTCAGAATGTGCCGATTGAATTGCGTTTCGTGCATTTAGAACAATTGAAAACGAGCCGAATTCACTTCGTTCATTTCAGCACGACTGTTTGATTTGCCGGTTTGAATGGTGTTATGCAGCCCTTTAATACACATCAATAACTATCGACGTCTCACGACTCTACATACGATCTATTACAAGCAGGCAAACAGAAAAAGGTAAGCAAACAAATACATAAACGACAAAATCTTAAAGTTCTGGTGGCCGTAAATGTTATGACCTTCCAACCCACCCTTCCTAGGATGCCCTAGGATGGATTAACACTTTGTTGTCGCTCCAGACGACTAGGAAAGCTCCATCTCCCCTACAGTCACTCACACAACTCACTCAAGCATTCCGGTATGCTTTCTTGTTTTATTACACGTTACTATAGTTATTGATTAACTCCAACAGTCTTTCATTTTCACTTTATCTCTCATCAGGCAGCGATCACCCTTGATCGTCGACTGATTTTGAAATGCCCTCCCTATTCTAGCTATTCGAAGGTTCGGAACTGACTCACCGGTGGTATCGGGATCGCCTTGGGGCAGATGGTGGCTCCCTAGTGGACGAGTAAGTTCCCAAAAGATTGAAGAATTTTAAGTGGCGAGGCAGACTTCCGAAATATATATTATCCGTGGCCGTTTATGTCAGCACCCCGGTTATTCTAGGGATAATTGTAATATTAATTAATATTAAATTGCCTGCCGGTGCGTCGGTATGGCTGTGATTGAGCTATGGCTTGCATTTAATCATGGTCCCCGCCATATTTCTAATCCTCTCCCCACTTGGATCATAAGACATAATCCGGGCCATTTAAGAGTAATCCCGTACCGAACCGAATTCAAACGGCCAGATCGCCCAACAGGATTCCCAAAGCGCGGCGCTACCCAAAATCATCGCCCTATCGCTGTACCTATTGATAAGTCCCTATCATCGACTCCAACTGCAACACTCGGTAGAAGCATTCAATAGAAGGCTTCCTAGAGTTCTCCACTATAATGCAGTTAGATGTACCCCTATGAATATGTTAAGGAAAATAAAAGCCCGAAGTTTGCCGATTTATCATATTTTTAAAATTGCGCATTCTTCGGAGTTAGGGCCCCTTTCTTTTCAGTTAAGTTGGAATATGGGTCCACCTTAAAGGAAAATAAAAGTTAAGTAAAAACAAATAATGTAAGAAAATATCAAATGTATACAGTCACCGACTATCTCTCTTCGAGTGCGGACGTCTGTGTCTTTCCAATTGTGTGCGCTTTGCTTATCGCGTAATTACCATCGCCCAGCTTATCGCCGTTACATTGATATTTATCATCTTATCTTCTTGATCTTATCAACGCGTACGTGCAAATCCAAAAACATTAACCATGGCCCCCGGGCCACTAAATTTGGTGGATAATCGTTTTGCCAGTCTCAGCGTTAGCCCCAAAGCTAAGAAAAAAGACCCTTTCAGAAATTACAAGTTGATTTCCCAGACCTCCCTGAAACGCAGTGCAAAAATCCGAGATATTTAGTGGTCTCATCAAAAAACTCTCCGAAAACCATATCCGACTATAACTGCTTTGCCGTCCATAGAGCCCATAAGTATATCAGCAAAGACACAACATCCATCTGTAATCTTTGCGATGGTAACCTTCTCTTGCTGGGTAACTCCAGGAATGTAAGTGACAAATTTATCAAAGTGACCTCTTTACCTGGCTTATGCGATATCCAGTGCAAACTCCACAACACTCTTAACTTTGTCAAAGGCACCATTTACGCTCCCTGTCTTATTAACATTCCAGAAAACGAAATTGTTGAGGAACTAAAACTTAAAATGTACACAGCGTATTTAAATTTACCAAAATGATCGACGGCACCCCCAAACCATTTGGTAAAATTCTCGTAACGTTTGACCGTTTCACTCTTCCCAGTAAACTAACGGTTTCCTGGCACACAGTTAAGGTGCCAGAATATATACCTAACCCTATGAGATGTAAGTCTTGTCAATTATTAGGCCACACATAAAGGCACTGCAAGAACCCACCCGCCTGTGTATCATGCAATCTCACCCCACACCTCCCCGTGCCACACACTCGCATTTTCTGTGCAAATTGCACCGGCGAACACCCATCCTCTTCACCCGAATGCCCACAATATCAAACACAAAAACAACTTCTTCACATCAAAACAAGCAAAAAACGCAGTTTCCGTGAAGCTCGCATTATACTAAAACAACAACAAAACAAAACAAATAACCCCACGCTTACCCACTCGACCGTCGCAAACCAAAGCGCAGCATCCGTTATGCTTGTCAAAAAATCCCGAAAGCCAGACACGATTACAAACAGTGATTTGCCCACCAGCTCGACAAAAGTACCATCTCCGCTTCTCGGACCAACTCTGTGAATCTCGAAGAGAATCTTACTTCCTCCCCAAGCACCTGTGCCAAAACTGATTTCTCTTACTTAAGAACAACAAGTAAACTGAAAACATGTATGGGACGATCTCACTTCCTTAGGGCGGAAGCAAATTTTCTAATAGGATAAACCTACAACGACGACAACAATACATTAATGACCTCAAGATCCAACTCAAACGAATCAATTGCTTCACAAACCTCAAACCTACAAACAAAAATCAACACAACAGACTCAGATGATGGATGATCCCGACTCCTAGTCCTGATCCTCTCACCCTTACTTTCATATGCACAAACCCATACACACACACCACAAATTAATAATAGTCCAACAAATTTTACCATGACAATTACTTTATTACAATATGTGGTAGGATAAACACTCATAAGGCCCACGAAGCATACGAAGAAGCATACGATCATATCCCCGTTAGGAATAAGAATATTATTGCTATCTCGCTCTTACTTATAAGCTAGCATTAAGAGATAAGAATGTACACCTAGCTCACTCTCTCACTTGAGAGAGCATAAGAAAAGAGGAATACGCGAGACGCGGCATTCGGTGGCGTGAGCTTGAAGGGAGAAGTCGAATAAAGAGATTGTGAAGTTATTTAAAGGAAGGAGCACATATATTCATTTTTCGGCGTCCACAAATATAACATCCACGGTATTTTTAATAATTACAACGAACTGTCACTACTTATAAAAGACCACACACCCGATATTGTATTTTTGCAGGAAGCCAACCTTCACCTCAGCCAAACAAGGCATTGGTGTTCTTATTAAAAGGAATGTCCCACATACATACCGTAACATTAACTCCAGCATACTCTGCTCCGCATTGCAGCTTAAATTTGAACAGGTTATTAATATTGTTAATCCGTACATTCCACCAAGTCAAATCTTTTCATCCTCTGACATATCAGAAATTCTACAAAATCTTAATGGATCCACAATACTCCTGGGTGACCTAAACTCATGGAGTCCTTTATGGGGTTCGCCGCGCACAAACACAAGGGGTAAAAAAATTATCTCCACAGATAGCCCATACATATGTGCAGCTGTTCTATATCAGATAATCTCCATGGAAGTGACCACTTTCCCATAACCATCCACAAAAACACACCTGCACGTCCCGATAAAACTTTACCCCTGCCTAAATACAAGACAGACCTAGCAAACTGGGAACGCTTAAATGAAAGTTGCGAAAAATCAGCAGCATATTGGATCTGTTGCCTAAATCAGCAAGTCGCACAAATGACGAAAGTCATACGATCAGCTGCAAACTGAAGCATTCCCCAAACGAAAAGAGTGATCCACAAAGCCAAAGTGCTATGGTGGAACGTTAACCTTCAACAGCTTAGGGACCAAAAGCAATGCTTGATCTCGTCCTACAAAGCCAATATGAATGATACAAACCTTATTACATACAAAAAAGCTGTACTTTCGGCCAAGCGTAACTCCCTTGAAAAATTTACTTCCAAAATCTCCCCAGTATCCTCCACAAAAAAGTCCTGTCCGATATTAAACGCCTAGCCGGCATCCCTCCCACACCGTTCAAATATATCAAATCCAACTCAGGTACTCTAACTGGATCATTTGATATCGCCGAAGAGTTTGCCTTATCTTGATCAGAATACTCTTCTGACCAAAATTTTTCAGCAGAATATATACGAGAAAAAATCGGTATCTTTCAGAGACCTATGTCATTGACTCACTTTCCCCCATCGGCTACATGTTTAGATTCCCAACTCACATTACTTAAAATAGAAAATTCAGTAGCAAAAGCAAGAGGAAAAGGCACTGGGGCCGAAAGAGTATCATACCCTATGCTTAAAACTTAAATCCCCACCTAAAAACAAAACTTTTGAACATCTTTAATCAAATACTAAACACTGGAAAATACCCACATACATGGAGATCGGCTACCATTATCCCTATCTCAAAACCAAACAAACCTTCTTCCGATATTAACAGCTACCGTCCAATTTCTCTGTTATCCTGTCTGGGAAAAACACTAGAAAAAATAATAGCACAAAGACCTATCTGGTTCATTAAACGCCACAACCTAATTTCCCATAATCAAGTTGCCTTTTAAAAAAATCATAGCACGATGGACGCGTTATTGCGTATCCAACACTTCGCGTCGAATGCTCTTTCGACCAAAAATCACGTCTCTATCTTGGCGACGGATGGGGCATTAGTCCAAGGCCCAAATGTTATTGGCCTTATTCTATACCCACCCTACCTGTGAAATCCATTCCGACTCCACCCTTTTACAACCGCTGCTTTACATACCCTTTGGTGCCCAACAAGACATCAGATTAGTTCATTTTCGACCCCATATAATTGAAGATAAAGATAATATTCCGATACATTTTCCTAAACCTAATCCTTAAACTGAAAATTACGTTATTTACGTTAAGGTAATCTCTTATTGAGTAATTTTGCTTATCCACGACAAAATAAAGGAAAAATAATTAAGATAGGAATGCAAATATTGGTATTTAAGTTTACATTATTACTTTTGTTTGTTTGGCTTACTTTACAATAGAATTATTTATGATTAATTGATATTTAAACTTATTTAAATTAAGAGATCTAGATATACGAATAATTAAGGCAAGGTATTTTTAGCACACTATTTAAGAATATCTGACTTTATATATGCATGTGTGTTTTTATTATTTTTGTTTGTTTACGCTATGCCGTACTTACGCACTTTCCATCGATGTCAGCAGGACTGATGACTGTTGATGATCTGCTGTGTGTATTAATATAAATTGGGAAAATACCATATATATATTTGTCAGATCTCCCACAAGTTAAGCTAAATTAGAATCGTAGCGGTTTATAAGTAAATATTCTTAGGCAAAATTAACACATTTATGAAAAACTATTCTAAAGATACTCAAGTCTGGCACGATCATTCGTGGGCTCGTGTTGTGCACAAATATTCTCGGAATGTGCACGGATGAAGAAGAAGTGACGCTGATTCGATGTGTGCGATGAAAACGAAGAAAAGATGCACACCAAGCCGATGTGTGCATAAAATGGGTGCACGGCGATCTGCTCCTTGCTTGCGGCGATGAAGAGTAGAAAAAGAACGCCAACTCGGGGGGGTGGGCTGCGATCTGCACTTGGTTGGCAGCATAAAAGGCAAGCCCAGCTTTCCGCTGCACGCGGTGGGTGCTCCTGATGCAAGCAGTTGTGGATCTTTCTGCGATCGATGAAGCCACAGTAAATTTCAAAAGTCAAAAAAAAAGGTCAAAAGTTGAGGGCGAAAAACAATACAGACCGCCTTGGCGACGCAGCCACTAAGACTTCTATCTCCAAATGTGGGACCGTCAGCGACGCAGTTAAAGGAAACTATCACTTGGCAGTATTTGCCTTGAAAAACTCTTATCCGGTCTACACGATGCACGTGGATCAGGGACTTTGCATCAAGTTAAACTGCCCTCGATCACGACGAAAAGAGAACGGAAGTATGCAAATCAAGTGTGACCGTAGCTTGCTACAATTCTACTCGGGAATTTTGTGGTATTTTATAGGACAATATTCAATTTTGCCAGGATTTGAATTTGGCTAAAATGGTTCGTTACCAAATAAGTGCGGTAGCACATATAAGGTTGCCATTTTGGCTCGACTCCCACAAGGGTTCGAATAAACAATGTCACATCGAACTCCCACATTTTACACATTGGAATCCCGCAGGGTTCGCCACTTTCGGTGGTTTTATTTATGATAGCTATCGAAGATATAAATGACATTGTAACTCGGCATAAAGATATTTACATCTCACTGTACGCAGACGACGCAATAATCATTACAAAAATAAAATATATTAATACAGTCAGAGAAAAATTCTTAGAAATATTGCAAGAAATTAACTTGTGGGGAGCAACCTCTGGGGCCTCCCTTGCCATTGAAAAATGCCAAATTTTACATATCTGTCGGAAACAACGTTGCAACCTTTCCGACATTGTCTTTAACAGCCGCACAATAAAAGATGTAAACTTTTTTAAACTTTTTTCTTTGACTCCAAACTATTTAAACAAACTCTAAGAAAACAACTGGAAACTAGATTTAACATTATTAAATTTCTATCATCTAAATATTCTTACATGCATATTAAGACACTCATAGATATTACGCGCGCATTAATGCTATCTAAAATTGACTACGGACTGCCAATCTTCGGTTGGTGTGCTAAATCACACTTAAAAAAGCTACAAGCCCCATATCACGGATCGGTCCGTCGCGCCATACACGCATTTCCCACATCTCCAGTAGCGTGCACATTGGCAGAATCGGGTCTTCCGAGTATACAATCATGCGTAGAAGAAACCACATGCTTATCCCGAAGCTGTACACCACGTCCAACTGCCTGCTAACCAAAGACTTCGGAGAGCTCAAAGAAGCTGGGGTCGGAAAAATCGAATTTTTGAAATTTGAAAGCTGGAATCGTTTGCCCATTTTTTGCCCATGTTTGCCCACCAATTAGTTTTTTTTGCCCACGTTCAGTTTTTGAGATATGAATTTTCGAAAAAGTTCAAAAATTTTCGAAAATCAAAAATTTCGCTTTTTTCAAAATTTTTTTTTTTAAATCGCAATAACATCGTTTGCCCACGTTTGCCCACCCTTTAGAATTTTGAAAAAATTTATACTTTAGAAAATATAAGGCTTTTAAGTTTACCTCGGTCTAATCAGAGAGTAAATCGTTTGCCCATCTCTTAAAACCAAATATTATCAACAAAAAACGTTTGCCCAACCATTATTATTAGTTTTTATCGTTTGCCCACCCTTTAAAAAACCTTTAACAAACATTTTTTTTCGATTGCCCACATTTAAAATATACCCAATTTCGTTAGCCCATCTCTTTAAAATAAAAATTTCCAATAAAAAACGTTTGCCCACCATTTAAAACTAAATAATTTCGATTGCCCACCTTTTAAAACTAAATAATTTCGTTTGCAAACGATTCCAGCTTTCAAATTTCAAAAATTCGATTTTTCCGACCCCAGCTTCTTTGAGCTACTTCGGAGCCATACTTAAACAAAAGCGGAAATTCAAGTGTATATCTACTGTAAGACGTCGCCAACTACATCAAGCTACTTGACCTTCCCATCCCTAAGCCCAGGAGGCCCTTCAAATCGCCAGCACTTTGGGGTTCCAAACAGCTTAACATAAACCATCAAATATATAATGCTGCCAAAAAGGATACATGTCGCTTAGAATACCAAAAACGGTTTATGAGCGCACAAGAAGATCTTGGTGTGAAAAACTGGATCTACACCGATGGTTCTAAAGTCACCGGCGCAACCACTTTTGCGGTTGTTGACTGTAACCGTAAAATAAGTGCAGGAGGTAGGCTTCCGTCATACAACTCCATATTCACAGCCGAAGCTTTCGCCATTCTCAAAGCATGCCAATTCGCTTGCAAAAACGCTGGTAAATCTGTTATCTGCACAGACAGCCTCTCTTCTCTTTCCGCTAAACGCAACTGGAACCATAATGACCCCACAACACAAGACCCCACAAGTTAGACACATTCTAAGATCTCATCCAACAAAAATCACCTTACTCTGGGTTCCCAGTCATCAAGGAATGAACTTGCTGACAAAGCCGCCCAAGAGATGAGGCTTACACCATCAATCCTTTTCACTCCGTTTAACTCCAAGGATCTCCAAAGTCGAATCAAGCTATACCTCAAAGAAAAGAAACTCTCCGAATGGGCACTCTTCATACACAGGTACCAGTCTATAAATCCGAATTGCATCATATTCAAGCCACCAACGAATGACATAAACGGGAATGCGCGACCTTTATTCGTCTACGCATCGGGCACACCCAATCCACACATCAACACTTACTGATGAGAACGGCGCTACCAACATGCCAACTATGCGGGGACGAGCTCACCGTTGACCATATTCTCGACGCCTGCAGTCAATTGCACTCAATTAGATCTCAATTATTTGGTACACATAGTCTTTGGAATTGTTTAAGTAACCCATCCTGTGAAAATATCTCAAAAACTTACAAATTTGTCCAAAAAGCTAAGTTTATTATATAAAGCAATTAACCCATAAGTCTCGAGTCGAAGGCCTAGTACTCATTAAATTTAATTAGATTTAGTATTGTATACTATATTTAATTTTGTTAAATAAATACAAATAAAATGTATAACGAAAAATTGTTACGAAAAATGGCGCGTTGTTGCTTGTAAAATGAATCAATTGCTGGAATTGCCAGCATTAATGAATTAAATTCGAAAATACTTACCATTTTTTTTAAGCACCAGTACTTAATTAAAATCGCGTCTCCTTCTCACAAAAATTTCCTTCTCTAAAAACTGATAGCGAAGAACGGCGCCTTCCCTTTAGAAACGGAATCTGTTAATCTTTTTATCTTTTAGTGTTATTTCCCTATTGCTCGTCCCTGTCCCTTTTACCAAAATACATATTTTGTCTTTGCATGTTCCCTTTCTTATGATGCTTATGTGCTCGTCGACTGAGAGCGTCGGGTTAGCAGTCGGCAAGAAACAAAATAGAAATGAATTTGTTTCAAATATCATCGCATATGTATATGTAAAATCCCAATTGAGAAGACTTTACTCGTTGAGTTCTTGTAAGAAACTAATTTTATTTGGAAATATCTTCGGTTTAAATAGGTGACATGAGAATCGCATCTTAGAGTAAATGGCCTACACAGAGGCCTAAGTAAATAGTCCCCGCCTCATCGGGGTCCCACGCTCCGGCACATCTGCCTATCTTGAGCGGCGAGGACCTTATCTGTGGTCTCCCACTAAGGGACCTTTTAGGAGGCGGGGAACGATCTCAAGTGACTGACTCATGTAGTGTGCACTTAGATTACATGTTTTTGAGCACTGCACCCATGTCGCCTTAGATAACAAAATCCTAAATATAATTTATCGCTCTCGATTCATTTACATAAGATATGAACGGAGCCCAAAATTGTAAGTCTTTAAATATATTCGTGTTCATGTGTGAACATTCTGCCAAAGGGCCAGCAAAGCTGAGATGTACATTAGTATATTAGTTGCATTTATAACAGTAGTGGACTGTATTTATTTGATATATGTTCATTTATTTTGCAACTAAGATTTCAATGGCCCTAGTTTTCCTGGCTTTTAATTTTATTGGATTACAATTATGGTTTATATTATTTTTAATTCAACAATTTGTACTCAATTAACTTATTTTAAACATTTCGCTTTTTCTATGTAGAAGTACATTTTCTCTTAAACAACGACATAGTGGACTGTATATATATTTTTTTTGTTATATAATTTTATTTTTTATTTACTATTGATATTTATAGTACTGGCAACGGACCTGCAAAGGTTATTGCTTGCATTCTTTGTTGCACAGCACATTTCCGTATGAAATATATTATTAATACTACCATTATTATTAAAGCAATAATTAATCCAGCATGTCCGGAAATATGATGCAAATCTAAATCTTTCAATTTTTGATGGTTCTCTTTAATAAATTTAATTTCATTATTCAATCGTTCAAATTCCTCAGTATGATTTAATATTGATAGTTTCAGCGGATCCCAAATAATCTTCGGCACTTCACTAACTTCTCCTATATAAGGTGTTGATAATAATTCTTCACTTTCGGACTGAACTTTATGGTGGGAAAACTAGAATTTTATCGTCGGTTCTTGCCGTACAATATGGCGCAATGCTTAAAACTCCTTGCTGAGGCAAATCAAACAATTCAATTTGAGAGCCAGTACATTGCAGACGCACTTTTGAATTCACAGGAACCTTAAACAACCAACTACTTTTCTTTTCTAACTCTACCCAGTAACTTTTAGAGTCGACTACTGTTTTATAGATGCAGTTCGCCACTTTATTTGGCTTTAGAGGCTGAATCTCACATGCATTATCATTGGCAGAATTCCAGGGCCAACTTCCTTTGCATATTCTCTTATTTAGTTGCCATTTCTGACATTGATTTAATGTGGCTTCCGTCATTATGTGATAGGAATCTATCTCAAAATTATAAATTAAATATTCGGACGTTGTATGCACCATTATTATCCGATCTTCATTTCGAATTGGCACCGGAATAAGCTTGAACAATTTGGATGGATGCCTGCTAAACAGAGGCACTTTTGCACTAATGATCAATTTATCGTCGATGAATAAACCCCTGGCTGTTAACAGTGTATACACCTCCTTAAGCTCCGTACCTGACCGTTTTCCTGGAATTACTAGGTTCTCGAAAAGACTCAGCTGAATTTTGGCAATTTCTTTTTTAAGCTGATTTGGCCTGAGAATATTTGTATTTAGCCTACCGTGATTAATATCAATCAACAGGCTTATAATGCCTGCTTGAATTTTTTCGCCTTCTTCAATCAATGAGTGTAGCTGTTTCGTAATCATAAAGAATTTTTTTGATTCCTTATAAACATAATAATTTTCTTTAAGAACTTCTGTCATGTTCTCAATTCTTATTTGCATACTTCTAAAATTTGAGTTAACATCTTCCGTTGTTCTCTTTAATAGATTAGAAGTTGAATCAACCACAGATGTTTGTTTTTGAATTAGTTTATCAAGGTTGTTCTGGTTATCTAACAAATTCTTCATATTTTCTTCTAATTGCTCTCTATGACAAATTTTAGTAACGGGTCTAATGATATATCCTTCCTGCATCTTTACTTTAGCCACCCGGACCTTATCATCATTCCCCTTATGGACCTTTTCCACCTTTCCTAAAGGCCATGTTGCAGGATGACAATTCTCATCCTTTAATAAAACTATTTGCCCTTCTTCTATATTAGGAATTTCCTTTTTCCATTTATTCCTTTGCTGGAGCGTATGCAAATATTCACTTTTCCACTTAACCCAGAAATCTTTCCTCATTTTTTGGATAAGTCTCCACCTATCCAAATTTCCGATTTTTTCATCTTCCATTGGTTCGACTATTTCTAAAGGTGGTCTTCCAATTAAAAAATGACCTGGTGTTAAAACCTCTTGTTGGTCCATCTCACTAACTATAGTGTATAATGGCCTTGAATTTAAGCATGCTTCTATTTGACATAAAAGAGTTGACATTTCTTCGTAAGTCAAAATAGTGTCGCCGATTATACGCTTTAAATGGTATTTCATTGACTTAACCCCAGCTTCCCAAATACCTCCGAAGTGAGGTCCTGCCGGGGGAATAAAATGCCAATCAATCCTGTCCTTTTCAAGCTGCGCTGCAATCGTTATATTTTCTTGTATTGCATTAAATAACTCTTGATCTAATTTTCTTGCAGCTCCTACAAAATTTGTTCCGTTGTCTGAATAGATATTGGAACATTTTCCCCGTCTACGCTTACCATTTCTAAGTGGCTTTGGTGGCCATGCAAACGAATACGGCAACGTATCCTTTAAATGTTTTTTGGCCACGATTTTTTGAACATTTAACATAATAAGGACCTGCGTAATCTATTCCAGTATTAAGAAACGGGAATGTCATCGTCACTCTATATTTTGGCAAGTTACCCATTATTTGCTGAGCTGTATTTTGTTTATACCTTGCACACTTTACACATTCTCTTAAATACTTTTTCAACGAATTTTTTAACCCGAAAATCCAATACTTTTCTTTGGATATAGTTTCGCATAAGGTTTATCCCTCCATGCAATGTTTCCTTATGAGCATTTTTTATTAATAAGCTTGTTAGGTGGCATTTTTCTAAAATGATTGGATGTTTAACATTAAATTCTGCATTGGAGTTTTGCAATCTTCCTCCAACTCTTAGAACCCCATCCTTGTCCAAAAATGGATTCAATGACAATATTTTATTATTTGTCTTGATTTCCTTTTTGATTTTAAGGCACTTTATCTCTTGCCTAAACTGGTATTCTTGTTGTTTCTTAATAACAACTGTTTCCGCTATTCTTATCTCCTTTACTGAAATAATTGATGAATAGGCTTTATTTTTTGTTTTCATCTGCACGAATCTATTTATGTATGCTATTATACGTATAAGTTTTTCTATACTGGAATACCTTTCTATCAATTCGTAAATAGGATCATCTATTTTGTCATGTAATACCGTATTTATTAAGACAGGTTCTTCTACAGACTGCTGCCGAGGCCAAAGTTCTTTTGGGTCGGCTAGCCATTTCGGACCTTTCCACCAAAAATCACAGTTGATCAACTGGTTAGAATCCACTCCCCTGGATGCTAAATCTGCTGGATTATCCTCTGACTTAACATGATTCCATTCAGTATTTTTTAATTTCCGAATGTCATCCGTTCTTCTTCTTATTGTTGATTATTTTCTTGATAACTATCTATTTCGTTTTGATTATATAATTTTTCCTAATTAAATTTTTTTTTTTAATAACTATAATTATTTATATTAGTTTCCTTATAGTAATCGGTTATTTATTTGTGAAAAGAGATGCACAAAATATGTTATTACTGCCGTAATTAACAGTATTATTTGAAAAGTTATATTCAGCATTTGTTTGTTATGTCATAATTGGACTTTCATTATTTTCATTGAATACCATCTTAGTAAAGTAAATGTAGTAGGTAGTAGTTAATGGTAATAATGTATCTTCTACGTCTAATAAACTAACTTTATATGCTTTTTCTTGAAAACATATATTGCACTCATTTTTTGCAAAAATTAATATTTGTCCACATATTCCGTGGTATTATTATGAACTAAAAAAAATAAAACTAAAAACTAAAACTTGATGGACCTGTGTCAAATAAAAAAAAAACAGTAATTCAACTCTCTTCAACGTAAAAA
The DNA here is from genome assembly GCF_000001215.4 of Drosophila melanogaster. Lineage (NCBI taxonomy): Eukaryota > Metazoa > Arthropoda > Insecta > Diptera > Drosophilidae > Drosophila > Drosophila melanogaster. Next base: position 27,249,016 of record NT_037436.4, on the reverse strand, counting down.
AATCATTACTTAACAGATGCTAGGCTTTCAGGGTCCGTCAGCTTCTCATATTGCACGTCGGCTACAGTGGTGAAGACCCTCTTCTTCGGGCAGTCCTGGTATTTGTGGTCCTGACTATAGCAGTGGAAGCAGGCACCTTCTGGTCTCTTTACAGTTGTGATCCTTGCTGAAGATGTATTTATTTGGTCATCATAACGTTACTCGAACCATTCGGATTTGCAAAAACCAACAGCTGATCACCTATTTTTACTTTGTCATATATGGTTATCTTCTTACGCAAATCATCCAGTGAGTGATTCATAAACGAGCCCACTCACAATTACACTAAATACATCAGAATCCGCTAAAATTACTTGCTTTGAAATGCCACAAAGCGATGTAATATTGTAGTGTGCTTTCATCAAGCGATCACTTTTCGTTCAGAAGCCACTAGCAGCTCCCTGCTCAGTGCATTCCATGTCAAAGGATTTAATTAGATCATTTGAGTTTCAGCTAATCCACTGAATATGCGCTTTGCGTAGATCGGCGTTGATTTGGTACGCCATAAGTGTACCATTATATGTTAAAAATCCCGCAAAGTAATGAATTAAGGCTTCGACGTCTTTTATTTCAATGACGTGATTTCTACTTGTTCTCGTCCCTCCTTCCATTAGCTTAACTTCTGCTTCCAGTTCAGCAACACGCTTGCGAGCTAGGTGCAGGTTTTCCAAGTTGTTTGCATCTCTAAGTGTATAAGTTAAAACAATTAATAAGTAAACTTAAGACAGTATAAGTCTTGCGCGATTATTGGATCACCCAAGAATCTTTTTGCTGGTGTCAGCACTTTGCTGGATGAGCGGTCGGCTTGCCGGTCGCGGTTAGCTCTAGTACAGTTGGATAAGTTTTTCAGTTTTGCTATGATCGCTGATTCAATAAAGAATCAAGCTCATACATCGAAGCTCCGTCGACGCGCGGTATATCTTCTTATTATCACGCTATCTGAGTCTCTACGCCAGAAGCCTTCGTAAACATCCTAATTCTACATTTGGATATACAACCTGCAATCCTTCGCGAAGACAGTAGCGTGGAAACCAACTCCCGTATAATCGCCAGGCCTGCGACTTGGGACTGCCGCGTGGGACTTTCCAGTGATTACATGCCAATTATGTCATGCTCAATCAAACAGAATCCACGACACAAAAAACATGAAAGTGGGCTGATCAAGTCTAAGACAACTTCAAATCACACAAGGAGAAAGTAAACAACTTATGTACCCAAAATCTTAACATATAAAATTTTCAATAAATTATTATCAGCCGTCTCTAAATAAAAAATGTCACATGCCAAGTACCCGGTTATTATTGTAAACGTAACTTTCTGCCGAAATAAAATATTAAATATTTGGCCTCTATATAACTTGCGCTTAGTGTTAATCAGTTAATGGCCTTATGAGTTTCCTAGGCCCATATAGGGAAACCAAATCACAAAGTGATAGTGAAGAAGAACTCGCCTCACGGAACTTTAAACATCAACTAACACAGGCAGAAAAAACACATACACATAATTGTGTCAGAAATTGAAATGTTAGTTCAGGCCCCGTTGGCTAATCAAGAACAGAGGCTTATGGCCGAGTTAGCGGGTCAAATTAGTGCCGTAACCAAATATTAAAAAATTTGGGTGTAAACCCTCGGAGGTGTGAGTTCATAAGCCAGTAAAACCTACTGACTTTCAGCTTCAAATGATTTTAATTTTTTTAAATCAAACATTCTTCTCCCTATAGGACAACATGACTTTATAGACGGCTTGCTCAAATTATCGTTGTCGCAAGTTAATTAGAGATTCGAAACTCTCTTGGTCGAGTTTTCGATCTATATCTTGTAACAAGTCCAAAAAGTGTGTTTCTGACCAGAGTAGCACCTCTTACCTAAGCTGAAGATCCATATCCTCCTACTTTCGAGGTGAAAATGGTGACATAGTAACTTAGATGACATAAGAGAAATCAGAGAAGTTAACCAAACGAATTCATTGTTTTCGTATGACAAACTTTCTGAGGCAAAATAATTTTAGATGTAGCTGGAACTGGTAAGATCTTTACTTCTTCAACATAATAACGGAGGCCACCTTTTTTTATGCCATAAATTAATTATTTTGTAATTCTGTGTTCCGATGTACAATTCTAACAAACCTCCTTGGTTTAATAAAGAGTTGACACGCCTAAGAAGGCTGTCATTTGTTTCAATGACCTCAAAATCATACGGTGTGAATCGTTTGAGCTAATGCATTTGCCTGTTCTTCCTCATTCCTAGCAAGGGAATTGGGCAGGAACCTGCCTAAAGGGATGTCGTTTAAGAGAATTAGTGCATTTCCAGAGTGAGTAATTAGCATTCACGGTATAGTCCAGTGACGTCAACGTTCGCTCAAAAAATTTGTTTCCAACTGGTCTCACCAAGTTTTTTTAGCTGAAAGAAGTCCACAGAAGTCGATCCCATGGGTCTTGAGATCGTCTTCGCAGGCGCATTTTTGTTACAATAAGCTCTCTAGCCTCTTCTGTGGTTATAATGTCTTATCTAATCGGTTTTGTCGGAGAATCAGGAGGATCAGCAGCTGAAGAAATAAGCGTAATATCTAATTGAATGGAGCTCTCCATAAGCTGTAATGTTGGAACGATTGGTAACAAGCCGAGAAGATAGACGCGTTAACTCCAGCCGTTTGTATCGTGACGACTAGAGCCAAATTGTCACAGTCGAGATCCCAGTTAGCGCTTATGCTTGTACGAGAGTCCGGTATACTGCGGTGCGGTACTTGACACATATGGGTACCTTGTAGGTGATCCTGTAGCAAGAATATTAGCCCCACAACTAGAATTGGCTTCAGCTAGCTCTCGCCCCCTGGGTGAGTTGTATCTATCTCCCCACAGCCAGTGTCGCGCATTCCAGTCACCACCTACAAAGTACCTTTGTCCGCAAGCACGAAGTAGATAAATGAAATGTCTTTCTTCTATTCTGTTTCTTGGTGGGCAGTAAATCGTACTGAACTCCATGTCACCAAGGCCAGTGGCCACCTTAACTGATGACATCTGAATGGTTTGCGTTTCTGTCACCCTTTGTGGAAAATGGAGATACTCTTCACCAATACCGCCGCTCCTCCGACGCCGTGATTATTACGCGATGGTTTGTACGCAGAATATATCTTCACTGTTTCTCCTCGGTTCAGCCTAATCTCATTTAAGAGAAGAATATCGACGCTGTTGTTGTGCGCGAAGAGCTCAATTTCTCTGGCTTTGCATGAAATGCCATTGGAATTCCAGATAAGAACCTTAAAGTGGTTCATTGCGAGGTAGAAACGTAGTAATTTCAAGCTGTTCTAAGCGCTGGTTGGTTTGTTTGTTTTGCTCTTGCTGTTCCTGTTGTTGCTGTTGAAGCCACATGAGAAATTGCTGTTGCTGCTGTTGTTTTTTTTTTTTTAATTTTTATTATTTATTGAATCTTCCCTTTGTGTTAAGAGACTAACAATAAGTGTTCAAATCTTAATCTAACTTAATTAACTTTCACTTAGTGATAGTTTTTTTTTTTTTCATTAATGCCCTAATAAGTTTATTGCTGGGCTGGGAGGTCGTTGCGGTGCAGCCGGCTTTGACTGCATACTCGGATTAGTTTTCTTGCGAGGGGATTTGTATGGGTGGTCAGCTTTTCGTTATACTTCGTTTTTTTCTCAGCTATTACTTCGATTACTAATTTGATTTTTAGGTCTCTGTGTATGTTTTCGTTCCGAAGGTACCACGGCGCTCCAGTGATAATTCTCAGAATTCTTGACTGTGCTCGCTGAATAATGTCTATGTTACTTCTGGATGCGTTGCCCCACAGCTCGGAGCCATAAGTCCAGATAGGTTTTAAGACGGAGTTGTATAGAAGAGCTTTGAACTCCAGACTAAGTGGAGAGCGAGCATTTATGAGCCAGTGGAGGTTCCTTGCTTTAAGTTTAAGATGTTTCGATTTGGCTTCTATATGTTTGCGCCAAGTGAGCCGCCTGTCCAGATGAACACCCAGATATGTTACCTCGTCGGCTTGTGGAATGCATATGTTATTCAAGACCAGTGGTGGGCATGTTTGTTTGTTTAAGGTAAAGGTAACCTGCTTGCATTTTTGAACATTTATTGAAATTCTCCAGTCGGCAAGCCATCGTTCTACAGATGTTAAGTGTCGGGATAGGAGTGCCGTGGCTTTTATTGGGCATTTGGAGCGACTGAGTATCGCGGTATCATCAGCGAACGTGGAGGTTGTTAGATTGTAGTCTATGGGGAAATCCGCCGTATACAGGGTGTATAAGATTGGACCCAGTACACTGCCTTGCGGCACTCCAGCTTCGATTGCGCAATCGCGTGAAGTGCTTGTATCGCATCTTATTGCAAACACTCTGTTATATAGGTATGACTTCAGTAGCTTATGTGTGTTTTGGGGCAACAGCTTGATTATTTTAAACAAAAGTCCATCGAGCCACACTCTGTCAAATGCCTGCGCGACGTCTAGAAAAATGGCTGTGCAGTATTCTCGATGTTCAAAAGCAGTACGAATTTCTGACGTGATTCGGTTGACCTGTTCGATGGTTCCATGTTTTTCTCTAAAGCCAAATTGATGTGTTGGAAGTGTGTTGTTTATTCTAAGATGAGGGCTAATCCGAAGGAGTAGCATTTTTTCAAACAGCTTTGAAAGACATGTTAGTAAGCTTATCGGTCTATATGATGATGGCTGCGTTTTATCTTTTCCTGGCTTTGGAATCATTACTATGGTCGACTTTTTCCATTTTTGAGGGAAGTATCCAAGCTTGGCGATTGCGTTGAACAACAGGCAGATGTGAAGAATAGCACACTTTGGGAGTTCAGTGAGTTATTAGGTCTTGGAGTTATTAGGTCGTAGCCAGGCGATTTTCTTGGGTTCAGTTGCTCTTTGATAACCTTTGCTAGTTCACATGGTCGGAATTCAAAGGGTTCTTGAGGATCTAGATTGGCTGCTATTAAAGGAGGGAGAATAAATGTGTTGGTAGAGGGATTTGGTCGGAATACATTTTGTAAATGGTCAGCGAAAGCACAGGCTCTTTCTTCATCACTTCGAAACCAGGTGCCAGAGGGACTTCGTAGTGGCATAATTGGCGCTATTGGAGTCTTTAGGTTTCTGTGAGCTCTCCAAAGAGGGTACTTAGTGCTGGTGGGAGAGAGTTGCTCGATATATGAACGTTGGCTGTTTTTTTCCTCTTGTTTGAGAGCATTGGTAAGCCTGCGTGTGGCTATCTTAAGCATGTGCTTTGTAATTGGTGATCTATTAGACTGCCAATCCCTTCGTAGGCGTCGTTTATCTAATACCAGCCGCTCGATTTCGCGATTAGTTTTGATGTAGTTTGGTTTTGCATACGTCACTGGCGGGGTTGAAGCCTTTGCAGCCGAAACTAAAATGTTTTCAAGAGTTTCCGTTGACTTGTCTATATCCTCCTTTGTAGATAATGCCGTCGTTAGTTCTATGTGTGAACAGACATACTTTTGATACCTTGGCCAGTTTGTTCTAAAATTTGTGAGTCTATACGGTGGGTCGACGATGTGGGGGCGAGTTAGCATATTTAGAAAAACAGGTGAGTGATCTGATGATAAATCTGCTAGTGCTTCGGCGGTGACCATGTTGCGGGGGACATGTTTAGTAATTGCAAAATCGATCAGGTCTGGGATTTTTCTTGGGTCTGCTGGCCAGTATGTAGGCTTACCCGGGGATACATAGTCTAGCTTGTTTTCTGGCTTCGTAAGCGCATTGTACAATTGCTTACCCTTTGGCGTCACAAGTCGAGATCCCCAATGGGTGTGCTTGGCGTTATAGTCACCCGCTGCGATGAACCTGTCACCTAGTGTGTTAAAGAATTCCATGAATTGATCCTCAGAGATTGGAAAGCGCGGTGGGCAGTAGACTGCGGCTAGAGTCGTTGAACCATTGTTGAGTTGTAAGGCTATGGACGTAGATTGTAAGTAGTTTTTGTCAAAATTGTTTAAGTGGTGGTGTTTTATGCGATTTCTGATGAGTATTCCAGTGCCTCCATGAGCTTTACCATCTGGATGATTTGTACCATAGAACAAGTATCCTGGTATATGAAAATTGTTTTTATTTGTGAGGTGCGTTTCTGATAGTAGCATTACGTCGATGTTTTTTTCGTAAATGAACTGTGTGAGCTCTTGTGTATGCCGTGAAACGCCATTTGCGTTCCACAGAGATATCCGTAGGGAAGCCATTATGGGGATTTTGAAGATACAAGAAGTTGAATCAGGATATTTTGGTTTTTCATGAGCTCTTGCAAAGTATTTTGCATGAACGTCATAAAGTCTTTCATGCTTTGCTGTAGGGATAGCATCATAGCTTCGATGCCACTTTGTTGTGTTTGTTGGATGTTTGTCGGTGTATGTTCGGAATGAGCAGTTCTTGTCGGTGGGGCGGGCACTTCTAGTCCGGATTTTAGGGCGCTAGCGAAAGAAATTGTTGGAGTAGTGCTTGGGACAGTTAGGGGTGGTTGAAAAATCGGTTGCGGAGAGTAGAAATTGACTTTGTTGTATGTATGTGCTGTGGCAATACGTTTGTTTAGGCGGCTCTTCAATTCTTTGTACACCACACAGCCTCTGTAGTTTGCAGTATGTTTTTCCCCGCAGTTACTGCATTTCTTCACAGACTTATCGTCCTTGTTTTTGGGGCAGTTTGCGGTAGTATGAGGTTCGCTACAGACAACACATACGGACTTAAGGGTGCAGTATGCCTTGGTGTGGCCGTATTCTTGGCAATCAGTACATTGAACTGGATTGATACGTTTGTGCGGCTCCTCCACGGTGATCCTCCGATGTAGCAAGTACTGTAAATTGTATATTGGGTGCACTTCGTTTTTCTTTAGTGCCTGGAGCTCTGGTTCGAGTTCTATTTTGAATAGTGGCTGCGGAACTTTGTCTTTGTTTAAAATATTAATAGCTGTCTTTGCAGAAAAGTTTTTGGCCTTCAGAGCCTCAATTATCTCAGCTGGTGTCACTGTTGCTTCAATGCCCTTAAGTACTACCTGTAGCCCTTTGCAACTTTTTAATTGGTATGTGTAGTAGTTTTTACCAGCATCATTTAGGTATTTAGTCACTATACGGTGGTCTGCTTCTGTTTGGATCTGTAGTTTTATTTCATGAATATTTCCTTTTTTAAGTGGGATAATGTGGAATTTGCTGTCACCAATCAAAGCAACGAGTTTATTTACAAGTGCATTTGTACTTTGTTCTCGTATGAAAATTGGTGGAGGCCTGGTCTTTTTTGGTTCCCCTACCGTTTTTTCGTTGGGTTGTTCGGTCGCAGAATCAGCCAAGATAGCATATCGGTTTGAATTATTTACTGCAGAGTTTTCATTGCCGTTGTTGGTTCGATTGATTTTGGGTTGATTACCTGCCTTATTGTTTTGAGGGCTGAGCTTTCTCTTGATTTGGATGTAGCGATCCATGCCAGTCTGCACAGTCGAAATCGACTTCTGCTTTTGTTTTGATTCTTCTTTACGTGCATTATTGTTGTTGCAAACGGTCAGTGCTGCTGAATTATTTACAGCTGGCACAGCGATAATTAGTTGGGCCGCTGACGAAGTTGATGTTGTGGTAGCAGTGGCAGTTGCCAGTGAGGTCACTGCACTCGTTATTGCAGTGTTACAGTTACCCGGGACGGTCGTTTGGCGCTGCGAGAGGAGCGGGGTAGGGGAGGCGGTCTCTTCGCTCCACGACTTGTGAGCCGAAGCAGGCAGAGAGGGAGAGCAAGAACGCGGTCTGTCGTTCTCTGAGGGCAAAAGTTTCGAGTTAGTTGAAGGTGAGGGTGCTCGATCACCGATTTGCGGTGAGACGAAAGAAAAGTATGCATTGTTGCGTTGTAAAGAGAGCCGGCGCTCGTCTTGTTCACATTGTCGCTGAGAACGTATGTCGTTTTGATTCATTGTTCTAAGTCCACATATAACAATTACCAGAACAATATGGAATAATTATTTATTTTAGTAAATAATTACTATAGTCAATAATTGTTAGTTGTGCAAACTGCACTTTACACTTTGTGTTTAACTTTCACTATACTGTTGTAGTTTTTAGAACTTGCTATTCGTAGCTTGAAAGAAACACGTCAGGTGCCGATGACATGCAATCCACGAATCGGCACAGCTGCTGTTGTTGTTGAAGCTGTTGTTGCCATTGCTGAAATCGTTGTTGTTGCTCCAGAAGCGATTGTTCATCAAGAAATCTGTGCTGTTGATTACTGTCATCTCGTTGTTGCAGTCAATTTTGCGTCTGTATAATATCTAGATGGCGCTGAGCAACTCCAACGTTGCCTGGTTTAGAATTTCCTTTCGCTACTGCAGCGTAGTAGTATAGTATGTGTACGGATTATGAGCGGAGTCACCCGGTGCTACAGCTGTCATAACAGCGGATTAACATTCTATGTGTCGATGCTAATTGAACTCAACTGTATTCTTTTTCTAAAGGGAACTTGTAATTTTGCGGTCATAGCGATAAGACGTAGATTTCATGTGTACAAAAAAAAAAAGGGAATTTAACTGGAGAAATAAACTGAAGATAAATCGTGCGTATATGATTTGTATTTGCGAACCCCATTACTATGATGCCAAAGCAGTGAGGCATCACAACTAATCATTGGTGGCCCATGAGGGGAACTTGCTCATAAGAATCATAATTAATAATTGCTAAAAGCTGTTTGGTAATTTTATCTTCGTTGTCGGCTTCATCCAGATAAATCAACGTGCCTACGTTTTCTATCACGCTCGCTCTCATCACGACAGAGCAGTATACGCAAACATTCGCGCTCGCTCTCATTACGACAGAGCTAAGTCCCGTTGCCCTTCGATTCCGTTAGATTTGCCGAAATCTCTTTCAACTCAAAAACAAGACGTCAAAGAAGAACATAGATCACATACGAGCATTTGTGCACATTACATACAGTGGAGCAAAGTCAGTATAAATAATGTCGAAGTTTGATCAACTGGTGCGAGTTCAAACTGACCACATTGAGTCTTTGAAGCGCTTGTTCAGTAATGTGAAAAAGGACTCGAGTGTGCGGAAAACGGAAATATATTCCGAAAAACGTTTGAATCAAATCGACGAATATAACAAAGAATTTCATCAGACGCATCACATACTTATATGCATGGCAGACTACGAAGAAAGTGTGTATAAGCAACAAAATACAATCAGCCAATTCGAAGACCTAGGCATGGAAGTTTACTGTTTTGTGGCAAAAGAAAAGAAACGAATCTATCCAGTTACAGTGACGCACAACGAATCAACTAACTCCACAATAACAACACAGGTAGAGGAAGTACGGATACCATTGCCAAAATTACCCGTTCCGAAATTCTCTGGCAACTGCGCGGACTGGCCAAGTTTTCATGATGCATTTTTACGCTTGATTCACAATAATGAACGTCTGGATAAGATTCAAAGGTTCCATTTTTTAAAGGAAGCATTACCAGTAGGCCTGGACAACGACATTCGCCAAATCGCTTTAACTGAAGCAAACTATGAAGTCGCTTGGACCACACTCCTACTCCAGCCACATGAACATGCTCTACAACTTACCGAATCTTTCTAAAGAAAAATCTGCTGACATACGGTCTATGGTTAGTACAGTCAACGTCTGCATTGCCGCTTGCAATACCGTCAAGGCGCCACTACAGGGAGGAGATTTTTGGCTGACTCATTATCTAACAACCAAACTACCTAAAGACACTCACACAGCGTGGGAGCATCATCTGGGCAGCAAGATTGACGTTCCTTCATACAAAGATCTGCAACAGTTCCTCAATGATCGACTTGTTACGTTAGACGCTATTGAAAGCCGTAACGCGTGCAGCGGCATGAAACAGTCAAATGAAACTTCAGACGGTACTAAACGCGTGCGTGTGCACAGCGCCCACACCAGGTCGAGTGCTTCCGCGTCCGCTTGCTATCATTGTGGCAATTTACACATCCTTCGAAGATGTCCGCAATTTCTTTCAATGGATTGCTACCAACGGAAAGAAGTGGCCAGCAAGGCAAAATTATGTCTAAATTGCCTGGGAAAATCGCACACACAAGCAAGCTGCCCCAGCAATAAGAATTGTCTTCATTGTGGTCAACGTCATCACACGATGTTACATTTTCCAGTAACACAGCCAACGCTGATAGCCTCCTCGACATCATGCCAAAGTTCGGCAGCCAGTTCAGAGGCCAAGCCGACTCTACAGTGCATGTCAACTACAACTTCACCTATGACTCATCGAAAGGTACTACTAGCAACAGCTCGGGTTGTACTCAGTAACACACACACAGGATGCCAGGCCACGGTAAACGCGCTTCTTGACCAAGGATCAGAAGCAACTATCATTTCGGAGCATGCTGTACAGTCTCTTCAGCTCTCCCGAAGCACAACTCGCACTTCAATCACCGGAGTCGGTCAAGATTCAGGCCGACGCTGCAAATTCATCGTAAGTTGTTCGGTGCAAACAGCAACTAACCCAAATTTCTCGTTAAAGGTCGACGATGCTTATGTTCTGAACACGTTGACATCACACATGCCAAGTCAAAGTTTTCCAGCAGGAAACTGGAGTCATATCCATGGTCTCATGCTCGCAGACACCTATTATTATAGATCCAAGCGAATCGATATAATTTTTGGAGCCGACGTTATGGCACAACTCTTGTTACCTGGAACTAAGATCGGCTTGCCGAACGAACCCATAGCGCAAAATACTCAACTCGGATGGGTTCTGTTAGGCAATGTTGGCAACACGCATATTTACACGCCACATTCGTTGTAATCATGCCATAATAAACTCCGAAGAGCTGCTTAAAGTATTCTGCGAGGTAGAATCAGTTCCAGAACGCCCAAAGCTCTCCAAAGAAGATCAATGGTGCGAGCCTTTCTTTAAACAGACCCATCAACGTCAACCAGACGGCAGTTATCAAGTCCGTTTGCCATTCAAGAGGAACTTTGATCCCAGTATGACGCTCGGAAAATCTCATCAGATCGCCCTGAACAGATATCTTCAACTCGAAAGGCGCCTTCAAAGGGACCCAGACAAATGGAGCAGATACTGCAAAGGAATTGAAGAATATTTTCAACTTGGTCAAATCACGTTAGCAGAGACGAGCGAAAACTCAACCATAACCACGGATTCCTATGGTCAGCATGTTGCATCATGCGTGCTACCACATCATGCAGTTTTCAAAGAAGAAAGCCTCACCACAAAACAACGTATCGTTTTTGACGCATCGGCCCGGACCTCAAATGGCAGATCGTTAAACGATGTACTATGTGTAAGTCCCACGCTGCAAAATGATCTGCCAGCCGTTCTCTTAAATTGGAGACAATATCAGTTTGTTTTCACTGCCGATATACAACGAATGTATCGCTGTATCAATGTCCACCCTGATGACACGCAGTACCAGAGGATTTTATGGCGGGCGGCGGATGGAGTCATCAAACAGCATTGCTTAACTACCGTCACGTTTGGAACAGCGTCTGCACCTTATACAGCTATAAGAGTCATCCATCAAATAGCTGAAGACACACAGACAAAATATCCTATGGCATCCAACGTTCTCAAAAATGAGATATATGTCGACGACATTCTCTCAGGCGATCATTCACAAGAGGCAGCAATACGGAAAAGTTTGCAAACTATGCTAGCTTTAAAATCCTCTGGCATGGAGCTACGGAAATGGGCTAGTAATGACCAGGATCTGATGGCAACGATACCTCTCGAGCATCGATGCAAGCAGACATCCCTCAGTTGGGACGATGCGGACACCATCAAAACACTGGGTATGTACTGGTTGCCCAAGCAAGATTGCTTCATTTATAAATTACAAGCAAATCCTCCAGCCGGTATAACAAAACGGGAAATCCTATCGACCATAGCACGTTTATTTGATCCAGCGGATTAACATTCTATGTGTCGATGCTAATTGAACTCAACTGTATTCTTTTTCTAAAGGGAACTTGTAATTTTGCGGTCATAGCGATAAGACGTAGATTTCATGTGTACAAAAAAAAAGGGAATTTAACTGGAGAAATAAACTGAAGATAAATCGTGCGTATATGATTTGTATTTGCGAACCCCATTACTATGATGCCAAAGCAGTGAGGCATCACAACTAATCAGTATGTATTGCCATTGGCACTTTATGACAGTTGCTGTTGTATTATATGTTTTTTCTTTTGAGGCAGTTGCTGTGGTCGCTACTATAGTAATTGCGGTTGCTGAAAATTGTGACGCAATGCCAATTTTCCAGCCCTTATGCTACGGCCCATTTTACAGGTAGGAAATTGTTGCGGTCGATGGCTCTACAGTGTCTGTGGAGCATATTGATTTATGGCCATCATGGCTATCAATACGTCTGCCGGGGCAAGAGCTGCTGGGTCTTACAGTGGTTACAGTATAAGTGGGATTACTAGCCTCAGTAGTAAATGTTAGAGTCGTAGTGGTCGTGCTATTGCTGATGTGAGTTTCAGTGCACATAAGGCGTTGATGTTCCACTGTTGTTTGTTGTTGTCCAATTGCCGACTCTGCACTTTAGAGTCCAAAGTTTAGAATGCGTGCTGTTTTGCACAGAAACGAACGCAACGGTAAAAGCAAAATAGATAAGCTTTTTTGTGCACATGCGCGACACTTGTAAACCGTTGTAAATTTCAGTTCGCACAGGATCCGAAACAGATTTATAATTTCGATAACACTAACCGCAAATCTTAACGAAAGCTTACTGCCTTACTGCCTGTCTATTCGGCTATTCCGTGGAAATCCCTGGCTGTGTCCCAAGATTCTGTGCGGAAGCATTGTTCAAGCCTCTACTGAAACAGTTTACCTTATCTGTGGAGCCTTAACAATTGCCTCATATATGAAATAAGTCCTTTGTCATTCCTCTTTATAAAAAAGGTAGCAAATTGGATGCAAGCAAACTTGATTTATTAAGTTTCCCTTCGATCTTCTAAATTGGTTTTTAAGTTACCTGAATGGCAGGACCCCACGGGTCCTCTTTAAAAGTTATTTTTCTTGTATACTCCGAGTCACATCCGGTATCCCACAAGGGAGCCACCTTGGTTGCGTGAACCTATGTATATATGAATTGTCAATAACTTCAGCATAAAGAAGCATAGAATCTGTGCTCCTTTAAGTTCACTTCCTGCAAATTTAACGGCCTGACGAACATCAGATACGTGATCAGAATTCATGCCTTTAATTACGGCATTGAAACCAGCCACCGGAATTTATTTAGTATATCTTTGTCGTTTTCAACCGAAAACTTTAGTAAGACTACTTACCCAATATTACATTTAATTACTTTTTTTTCCCGTTCGTAGAGTAAAAGGATATACTAGATTAGTTGCAAAGCAGCAATGTTTGTAACAGTCAAAAGGAAGCGTTTCCGACTATATAAAGTATATATATTGGATACTATATAAAGTATTGATCAGGATCAATAGCCGAGTCGATCTGGCTACTTCTGCCTGTCCGTATGAATGTCTTGATCTCACTATAACTATAAAAGTTAGAAGGTTAAGATCAAGCATACAGATTCTAGAGACATACCAGAGCCACTACCACTCTTAAGCCCACACTTTTGAAAAATGTTTTAATATTTTTTCATAATTTATTAATCTTGTAAATTTTCAGAGACAATCCCGCAGCGCAAATTTGTTGATTCATGTTGCCACATCCACAAATCGCCAAACACTGCCACCCCCATAAATAAATTTCTACCATTTCTATCGATCTGCCAAAAAACTTTTTGCCACTCCCACTTTAACGTAACTGCCACGCCAACATTTTGGAAAATTGTTGGATACTTTTTCATAATCTGTACTATGGAGTGTGCGATCATGAATGGTTTTCGGTACTGAGTGTAATATATAATATACAATTTCTTTTATAATTTCCTTCTTTAATTTTCATAGCCGAGAACTAATAGTTTCCTTTTAAGTCCTTTATACATTTTTCGGCGGAAAGGTGACCTAATTTTACATGTCATAACCTTATTTTTCGTTCTTTCAAAGAAATTAGAATAACAAGATGCGTAACGGCCATACATACATTGGCTTTACACTATGCAGCCACTTTTTTGGTGACGGCCAAAATTGCTCTCTGTCCGCTCGCTTACGATGAGAGCAAAAGAAATCTAAAAATAGAATTTGCTTGTATGAGTAAAAACAAGAGACGAGTGCGAGTGTGCGTGTTGTGCTTGAAGACGTTTTTCGGGCCGAAATCAATTTTGATCAAAGAAACGAATTCACATATTTGGGGTTTTTTATCCAATTTCGTAGCAATTTAAAAATATCAAATTGGAATACAAAAAAACAAAAAAAATAAAGCTGAACAACTGAATTTAATGTGCATTTTAAATAATAAAAATTGATCATTCACATACATCATATTAAGCCAAATGGCTTAATAAATATACTAAATAATTAAGGAAAACACAAAGGAAGTATTATTACTGCTGTAATTTAAAACTTAAATTTTCCAAAAAGAAGACATTACACTGAGGAATAAATATTTCATAAAAATAATACGTAGTAGAAAATTAAAATTTATATAATAAATAAAAATATTTAAACTGTTTATTGTAAAAGTCATATCTTGAGGCACGAAGTGCGGACACAGACACAAGGAATCAACAATCGTTGCCTTATTAATATTTCACACGTCGCAAGCTGAATACTCTAATGACAAATATTATAATATAGTAATTTTTGAAATTTATTTTGTGATATTATCTTTATAGATTCGGCTATATTTAAATATTATATAAGCTACATTTAAATAATAATAACGTTAAGGCAATGCAAAGCAAGAATTTTTTACATGGTGCCAATTGATCAAAAATAATATAGAATTAAAGTCTAAGAACTTCTTAGATGAAGGGCATGTTCTGTCAAATTTACAATGCATGTCACTGGCATGCCTATAAAAGAGCTGTTCGTTGTAGAGCTCTCCGCTCTTAAACAAAAATTCGAGAGATACTGGAGCCACCTCTAGAGCCACGCCGAAAAAATCGTTTGCAAAAAAATCGAATGGTGTTCCTCATCTTGTTATTCTAGTGTCTTTGGTCTAAGGAATCGTCACTATTCTTTTTATAAATAACGCCATTAAATAATTAAAATGAATTGCAATTACCTTCCTGTACGGCTGTTTTTTAACTTGATTATTTCAGGCTCACGGGGTTTCCAATATAATCACTATTATCTGTGTATTTCGCTAGGGGCTCTATGACGTTGTCGCTATTTTCTATTTTCACTATTTCCAATGACCGCTATCTTAGGGTTTATGGCTTTTTTACTTAATGTATGCTCCAAATTTAATTAAATTCAAATCTGTCATTATTTTAAAATGTCTATGCTCTAAATAGACTCTAAATTGACTTAATGCATTAATAATCGCTAGGGTTTCAACTCGAAAATATAATAACTAGACTCAGCTGCATAAATTTCAAGTGAACATCACGATCTTGTCTCTGTCCAATGCGAGCTAGCTTCTGTGTGAAGTTCAGTCTCACGATTAGGGATAAAGATCGCTAATACTGGAGGATTAGATAAAACAGTTTTCAACGATTGAAAAACATCTAATTGTTCTTCATTAAGGGAAAATGGGCCTTATTGTTTTAATAAATCCTCTAAAGGTTTCTCAATTTTTGCAAAGGATGGTACAAAAAGCCTAAAATATAAAAAAAGTCATAAGAAATTCACATTAGGTTGGGATCACTAATACGATCTAATAATTTCTCTAGGATTTCTAAATGTTCCTCTAAAGTTTTGGTAGTGTGAAGAGTCTAAAACTCCACACAAATCTGGATGCAAGGGAGCAGCCTAGCAACAGCGAAGACAACCGCGATGCAGGAAGAATCAACGGCGGTCAGGGAAAACGATGATATATGGACCTTGGACCCCGGCAAAGCGGAGAGACCGTGAATTAACGTCATCGTGCAGTCGGAACGGAATCTGAAGGCGGAGGAGTAGGGATCAGTCAGCCAGACCGCGCATGGAAGAAGATAGTGAGACGGAGCATTGAAGGAAGGAGTTCGGGAGTGAGAACGCGCTGATAAGTCGGAAAAGAATAAACAGTGGAAGCGTCGGGCAGCAAGAGGCCCGCAGGACATGGAAGGACGAGCACTGCACGTAAAGAGTGATCCTCAGAGGGGAAGACAAGGACCTGGCGTGTTCGAAAGGGACAGTGGAGTCAGTGGTCAAAGCTGGTCCCAGGCCGAGCGTTGCCTCGCCCGTGGACGATACACACTGCCCCAAAACATCCTAATCCCGGCAGGGCCGACACGTCGTCCGTTGTCAAGGAGTACACAGGACAACGAAGGCAAGGCGTTGCAGGAGAAACGCCGCAGGAGCAGCGAGATCACCGGAGGAGTCAGCCATAAGATTGTAGAATAAATCGACTATTATAAGAACCAACTGCTTTTCCTTGGTCGGGCAATCACACAAATCATGAATTTGGTGGGACGAACGCACAAACTCTCTGAGCTAGCCGTTGCATGCAGACATAGAAAATCAGTTCATTACAGTAGCCACCACATACAAATTAATTAAATGTATGGGTGCAGGTCCCTCGCCGCGGTCTCCGGCGTAGGTTGCAGGTAACGGGGGGTTCCTCTGTCACTGGGAGGCAGGGCGGTTGCCGCAGACCTCTTCTCCTAGATTGGGAGATATGGTGGGAGAACGTCTCTCCGTTGTTGACTGCCCTTAAGGCTAGCCAACCAATTCAAATGATAACAGCAGTAGCTGGAGTTGATTGAAGGCGCGATGCGCTCTTTATTGAATACAAAATCAAACTGACTATAAGCTAACAAAGGGAAAAACATCATAGCGGCCTCTGCCAATGCGCAGAGCTTCTGCCGGCTATGCATGAGCTTCCGGCCAAATGCTTGGTCAGCAATTTGACCGGTGCTGGTGTGCGGACGATCAGTCCGGTTAACTTAGTTAACTATTCCCTCCTCAAGATTAAGGCCGCCCTCGGCTGACCCTATTTGGGCGAGAACTTCCTTCAGTTGGGCTGTAGATTTCTTGGCCCTAGTGGTTCGCTGCCAGGTTAAACCGATGCAGATAAGAGCGCAGAAAATTGCTCCCGCAACTAGCGCTATCTGACTTAGTCGGTATCCGTCGACGTCCTTCTCGAAGTTCCTGATTTGCTCCAAGTTCTTTTCACTTAAACGGTGAAGGTATGGGAGGCTCAGGACCTCGTGTTTCATCGAGATATTAAGGACTGGGGAATTAGCCACTCCCGGCGCCCTATTCTGGACCATGTCATGATTAAAGAAGACGGTCTCGTTGACCATGGCACTCTCAATGAATGTTATGAGGTGCGTGCCTCTAATGTGGATGGCCGTTCCATTGTCCACACGCACGAGTGCTGGTCTGTCATTGATGACGATTATTCCTTCGTCGACGTAGGTGATCGGATGTAGATCACTCTGCTGTGCGTCGCAATGTGCTACGACCCCAGCGTGGAGCTCCTGCGCACACGAGCTCACTGAAGATAACTGGCAAAATGTTGCCCCTGGTGTTATGGAGCAATTCTTTACTGTGCGTATTTCTCTGTTGCACTCTGCTACCACATTATCTTTCAACCTTAACACCGTATCGTGGTGTACCACTGGAAGGATAGTGACTTTGTTGCACGCCATGATAATCTTGGGGAATTTAATAATAAAGTGTAAGATGTTAAGGGATTGTAGGACTTTTACAGACGCAACGGACAAAATCTCCCTTATGGGGGTGTTGGTGGGCTCCTCGCCCCAAATACTCTCCAGATCTGCGTGGTCCAAGAAGTTTGGACTCACTATGTTAATTTTAGCGAGGGTTATAGTGAGCATTAAGTTTTGCAATTCCATTACAATGATTCTGTTGCGAGTAGAAAGCGTTTCATACAGGTGACCTGTATCAATCTGAGCGCTTTTGGAAATTTTTAAAAGTTTATTTATGGTATCAGTGAGTTCGTTAATTCGAACTTGTGTTTTGGTGTTTATTTCGATTTGGCTATTGTGTGCATCAACAAGCCGCGCTTCAGTGAACTTGACTTTCTCGAAGTCTTCCGCGTCAGGTGTCCCTGCGACAACCTTTAACGCAGTTCCCAAGAAGTCTAGGCTCCTTGCCACTCTGTGATGGATGCTCAAAGAATCAAGCATGTCACGGAGGTGAGCGATATCAACGCTCAGGAGTTTCTTCATATGGGACTGGGGGAACATATCGAGCATGCTGTCGGTTTCGTCAATTACCCGCCTATACTCGGAGAGGTTAGCCGAGTGTCTGACATAGGCGAATTCCTCCCAGACTAAGACTTTACCGTCAATGACGGGAATGTAATTCGCTCGGGAATAGTCAGTAATGTGGGCCGATGTCGTGGCCAGGAAACAAAGAAGAAGGGTTGGGAGCGACCTGTAACGTGTGTGATAAATTATTACTTGTTCGGAATGGAGTTGCCCACCACCAATAATAGCGAAAATATATAAAAAATATGCCAAGTGGCTAAAAAATAAAAAACTTATGCCAA
The DNA here is from genome assembly GCF_000001215.4 of Drosophila melanogaster. NCBI lineage: Eukaryota > Metazoa > Arthropoda > Insecta > Diptera > Drosophilidae > Drosophila > Drosophila melanogaster. The sequence continues at coordinate 27,230,464 of NT_037436.4, read as the reverse complement.
GCGGCTATAAAAACAATGAAAAAACTTATGCCGAGTGGCTACAAATTGGAGGAATAAAAGTGTGCCTCCGAGGGAGCCGCGGCTAGGCTCTGCTTGGGTCACTTGAGGTTGTCTTTATGGACCACCCTCCCTTTAATAAGGACTGTGGTCCCCAAGTCTGCCTCGATGGTCTTCTCCTCACATAAAGGAGTAAGTTTGTTGCCTAATCGTCTGTTTGACTTTACTAGGACTTTGTCGCCGACCTGGAACACTCTGTTCTGCCGAGAAGCGTTCTCTCGTTTTCTTGTCAAAATCTGGGCGTTTTTGATTTTTTCTTGGACATCGGTATGTGGATCGTCCGGATCTGCCCGCATGACTTCGGCCGGTTTTTTATTGATGACGGAGTGGATGGACATGTTATATCTGGCTGTGGCCAGCAAGACCAATTCCACTGTGTCACTTATGCCTTTGTCGATTTTTAGGCATCTGGCGAGCTCAATTAACGTGCTGTGGAATCGTTCCACCTGTCCGTTTGAGACGCTATGTAGGGGCGGTGCATTCGAAATGCTGACGCCAAAATGGTTTTCCAGCATAGCCACTATTGTCTGCGATTTCAATGATGGTTCATTGTCGCAGTAGATGGTTTTGGCTTTGGGGAAAACATTCATAAGTTGTAAAAGGGGTGCTTTCAAATCTTCTATGGTTCTAGACAGAATCGGCTGTACCATGGCGAATTTAGAAAACTTGTCAACACAGGTGAGAAAGTATTTTTTATCCGTTGAGAAAATATCGATGTGTAATATTTCTCCTACGTGGGTCGGGACTGGTGTCTCACCGAGCTCCTGCTTCTTCGGATGTCTGTCATACTTCGCCTTTGCGCAAGTTTTGCAATTGGCTGCTATTTCGCTCGCCAATTTGGTCATTTTCGGGAAGTAGTACTCGGAGAGTACTTGTTTCACGTTTTCTTGGGCCGACCTGTGAGCTCTGTTGTGCTCGACGGTGAGGATTTCTTTTCTCTCCTGCATCGCGAAGATGTCGGTGACCCTATTCTTACAATGCCAGAATTTCGTGGCTGGAAACTGTCGAACTACGTCGTCCTGGATTAGCGCCAGCGTGTGAAGATCACAGTGGAAGGCGTTTACACCATTAGGGATAATGATGTTGGCGAGTTCCTCCAGCAAAGCTTGTTTGCACGAGAAATTGATCGAGTGCCGCCTCTTATTCCCAAATAATATAAAAGTGCGTTTCCAATGGGAGCGCGCCTCTTCCAAAATTATCTGGTTCTGGAAGCAATTCACGGGTTTGTCCGTGGACTCGATCGTGTGCGTAAGCGAAAGTTCGCTGTGAATCGTGGCCGCGCACGACTCCGGTTCTTGCTCTTCAACAACGTTGAGTTGTTGTCTCGAGAGGGCATCTGCAACGAGGTTGTTTCTCCCAGGCTTGTAAAAAATTCGTGCGCCGGACTCGTCGATGCGTGCTTTCCATCTCTTAATTTTGGCGTTCGGATTGGACTCCGATACCGCGAACGTCAGAGGTTGGTGATCGGTAAAGATGTTTATCTCTTTAACCGCATACAGGTAGTGCCGCAACTTAGCCAGTGCCCAGACTATGGCTAACAGCTCCCTTTCGTTGGTAGCATAGTTAACCTCTCTGTCAGACAATGTCCTTGAGATCATTGTAATGGGACGTCCCTCCTGGGACAGCACTGCGCCAATGCCGTAGGCCGAAGCGTCTGTCGTTAGATCAAACGCTTTTTTGTAATCAGGGTATCTCAGGATGACGTCCTCAGACGCCAGGATATTGCGTAGCTTTTCGAAGGCACGTTGTTGCGCTTCGGAAAATTCTACCTGGATACTCCTGGACCTGTGTCGGCTAACACTACCGTTCTCGCCCTTCAATATGTCTGAAATGGGCCTAGCTATTGATGCGAAGTCTTTGATAAAGCAACGATAATAGCTGGCTAAGCCCAAGAATGACCTTACCTCAAATACGTTTTTGGGTTCCGGAAATTCCTTTATGGCCTTAACCTTTTCTGGGTCAGTCGCCGCCCCATTGTTGGTGACGATGAACCCCAGGAAGCTCACGCTTTTCTTAAAAAAACGTGACTTTTCTGCCGATATTCTCATGTTAGCGTCGTACAGGCTCTTCAGAACCCAATCTACATGCTTGACATGGTCGTTTTCATCTTCCGAAAAGATGATGACGTCATCGACGTAAACGTAGCAGGACTTTCCGATCTGCTCTCGCAGAATATCGTCAATTGTTCTTTGGAAGATGCTTGCAGCATTCCTGAGTCCGAATGGCAGCCTTCGGAACTCATATTTCCCTCCGTTTACTGCGAACGCTGTCTTTTCACGGTCGCGTTCTGCGAGCGTGATTTGGTGGTAGCCAGACTTCAGATCGAGGGTCGTGAAGTATTTGGCCTTGCCGAGATTCCCCAATATCATAGAGATATTTGGCATGGGGTATCTGTCTGGTACCGTCCTTTCGTTAAGTTTTCGAAAGTCCAGCACCAAGCGCATTTTTTTATTGCCCGCATCGTCAGTGCCCTTTTTGTCTACGACCCATATTGGGTTATTGTAGGGGGACTTTGACTTTTGGATTATGCCATTTTTAAGCAGTTCCTGAATTTCGCCGTTGACGAAGTCAGCTGCTCCCATGGGATATGGGTATAACTTGGCATAAATGGGCTCCTCATCAACCGTCCGGATGGTGGCTACCACCGACGTATTGTAAGGAAGAGCCTCATTAGGATCAGCAAAAGCTTTTTTCCTATTCCCGAGCATTTTTAAAAAAGCACCCTTAATTAAGGGCGGTGCGTCCGAGCAATCTACTTTGGTGAAATTGACATCGGGGCAAGTATGAAAGTCAATTTGCTCTGCTCCGGAGCCCCATTTGAGCTTGCCGGAAGCTAGGCAAAGTGACGCGCCGGCCTGTTTTAACAGGTCTAGGCCAACGATCGCGTCAAAGGAGGTCAAGTCTGGTAATAAAAAAAAGGTAGCTTTAAGATTAAAAATGGACACGAAACATTTCTTAGTTATTGTAGTCACACCATGAATCGAATGGATTGTAAATGGGGACTGCACCGGGCGGACGCCTTTCAACCCCTTAAATGGTCGGATAAAATTTTTTGCCGCGCCCGTATCAATCAGTAGTTTCATGTCGATCCCCGCTACTCTTCGTCTGATGACGGGTAGCAGGGACTTTCCCCTAAAAAATTAATGGTATCCGAGTCGTACTCTAGGATGGAATCGTCGTCGACTTTAACTGCTGCACTGGAGGCTGCGGTGTTATAAACCTTGTCCAAATCATCAGAGGCCTGGGCAACATGGTTGACCCTTTGCCTTTTTGGTGGGACCGAACGGCCAGACGCGGCCGGCTTCGATTTCGGGTAAGCCGGGGCGTGAGATGGCTGCATCCTGGACAACGACGGGTCAACGTCCATGGGTTCTGGCATGTTTTCTCGGGCCATTCGGTCGCTACGTGGAGCGGAGTGCACCTGTGCTCTATGCTGCTTAGTAAAGTGCGGGTTCTTCCCAGCACTTCCCTGCGAGCCGGCTTGTGGGGGGGCCCGTTGGCGCTCCTGCACTTTGGGATATTGCTTGTGGTCCCTATCCTCTTGGCTTCGTGCAAATGAAGTTGCAAAAGTGTACCGCTCATGATTGGACTCTACTTCCTGCGCCAGGGCGAGCGCTGACGGCATGTCCTTAGGCTTTGCCGCGAATAGCACGTCTGTGAGGTTGCGCCTGAGCCCCGAGACAAAAACTCTCAAAGCATCATCTCGGAACTTCTCACACAGCACCGTTGCTGCCGACGCTTCATAAGACATAGTCGCCTTATTGGTGAGTAAGGTGAGTTTTTTCTCGACCTCATCATAATACTGGAGGAGCGTCAGGCTTCCCTGTCTGAGGGTGCCTAGCTCCTGCTCGATAACGTGTATCGGGCGTTTGTCACTATACGTGAAATCGAGGCGACTTATGATCGCATCGAAATTCAGTATAGTCCCAAAGGACGACAGAACTGCATCAGCAGGGCCTTTAACTTTGCTCCTGATGATGACCACAGCTTGATAGTGCCGCGAACTATCCTCATATTTCCTGAACATATGGTAAGCGGCATTTGCCGCTTGCCGCCAGGAGACGTATGTCTCCTGTGTCCCCATAAAGTCTGGAAGACATTTAACGGCATCCAATGTTTCCCCACAAGGGACCAGTCCGGTGATTTCTACTGGTCTGTAAACCTTGATTGGGGGAGCTTCTGCCCGGGCAGGGGCAATCTGTATGGCCGCGACCTGGCCGGCCAGATCTTGAATTGTTTTACGCAAGTCAGCCTCCCTGCGTTGACTCTCTAAGGCTTGCTCTTGTAATGCCCTTATGAGAGCTTTAATTTGTTCCGTTTCGAGGGACATTTTATATGCAGTGAATGCGTTAGTTGGGGTGTTTTTACGTACAGAGTTTTCTGTCGAATCGTCGCTTTCGGACTCTGAGTCGCTAGCGCACTTTTTAGAATTCCTATATTGTCGGAATGACTCGCTCATGGGTAGCTATGTATGTGAATACTCAGGCCGTTGTGCCCGTGGGGCCAAACAGTACGGCAAGGGGGTCGCGGGGGCTGAGTCGCCGCTTTGAAGGCATTGGACGAAGACTCAACGAGCAGAGCCACTGTCCAGCTAAGTAACGATAAGGTGAAGGGCCTGCGGGGAGCGGGTCTCCAATAAGGCAAACAAATATACAAAGACAAAAATTGCCACAGCAAAGACAAAGAGATAAATAAAAGGCACAAAATTGTCACAGCAATGCATGCGCCAGTATCGGGTAGCGAAGTGGAGTGGGTCAAAAACAACAAAGCTTGAAAGGGCTGTGAAGCCAATGTAGCGAATTAAATTTCGAATGAAACGACAGTGTCCCGCGGATGTGCGAAGGCGGAATGAAATGCACACAATATGGATTGCAAAGTCAACCACAAATCAAAATTCGATATTTAAACTTCATAACAGTAACATAATCTTAATTCGCAACACATATAAACGTTTATTGTAGTGGAAATGCCGATTTTCTTAATTTATTTATGTAACTCGCACAAACATCCCAAATATTTTAAAATTCTAGACGCAGTTTGGAGTAGTGTTTAAGTTGAGAATCCCACTTACATGATTCAGGGTAGTGGTGTGGGTTCCTGGAGTTGGGTGCCAATTAATTAAATGTATGGGTGCAGGTCCCTCGCCGCGGTCTCCGGCGTAGGTTGCAGGTAACGGGGGGTTCCTCTGTCACTGGGAGGCAGGGCGGTTGCCGCAGACCTCTTCTCCTAGATTGGGAGATATGGTGGGAGAACGTCTCTCCGTTGTTGACTGCCCTTAAGGCTAGCCAACCAATTCAAATGATAACAGCAGTAGCTGGAGTTGATTGAAGGCGCGATGCGCTCTTTATTGAATACAAAATCAAACTGACTATAAGCTAACAAAGGGAAAAACATCATAGCGGCCTCTGCCAATGCGCAGAGCTTCTGCCGGCTATGCATGAGCTTCCGGCCAAATGCTTGGTCAGCAATTTGACCGGTGCTGGTGTGCGGACGATCAGTCCGGTTAACTTAGTTAACTTACACTTACACCATATCTGATTGTTCTTAATAAAGTCTAATAATACTTCTTTAAGCCAAATGGCATTCGTAAATTAATGTTGATTATTTTCTTGATAACTATCTATTTCGTTTTGATTATATAATTTTTCCTAATTAAATTATTTTTTTTTTAATAACTATAATTATTTATATTAGTTTCCTTATAGTTATCGGTTGTTTATTTGTGAAAAGAGATGCACAAAATATGTTATTACTGCCGTAATTAACAGTATTATTTGAAAAGTTATATTCAGCATTTGTTTGTTATGTCATAATTGGACTTTCATTATTTTCATTGAATACCATCTTAGTAAAGTAAATGTAGTAGGTAGTAGTTAATGGTAATAATGTATCTTCTACGTCTAATAAACTAACTTTATATGCTTTTTTATATGCTTTATATGCTTAATATTTGTCCACATATTCCGTGGTATTATTAGGAACTAAAAAAATAAAACTTGATGGACCTGTGTCAAATAAAAAAAAAAAAACAGTAATGCAACTCTCTTCAACGTAAAAAAATCATTACTTAACAGATGCTAGGTTTTCAGGGTCCGTCAGCTTCTCATATTGCACGGCGGCTACAGTGGTGAAGATCCTCTTCTTCGGGCAGTCCTGGTATTTGTGGTCCTGACTATAGCAGTGGAAGCAGGCACCTTCTGGTCTCTTTACAGTTGTGATCCTTGCTGAAGATGTATTTATTTGGTCATCATAACGTTACTCGAACCATTCGGATTTGCAAAAACCAACAGCTGATCACCTATTTTTACTTTGTCATATATGGTTATCTTCTTACGCAAATCATCCAGTGAGTGATTCACAAACGAGCCCACTCACAATTACACTAAATACATCAGAATCCGCTAAAATTACTTGCTTTGAAATGCCACAAAGCGATGTAATATTGTAGTGTGCTTTCATCAAGCGATCACTTTTCGTTCAGAAACCACTAGCAGCTCCCTGCTCAGTGCATTCCATGTCAAAGGATTTAATTAGATCATTTGAGTTTCAGCTAATCCACTGAATATGCGCTTTGCGTAGATCGGCGTTGATTTGGTACGCCATAAGTGTACCATTATATGTTAAAAATCCCGCAAAGTAATGAAGGCTTCGACGTCTTTTATTTCAATGACGTGATTTCTACTTGTTCTCGTCCCTCCTTCCATTAGCTTAACTTCTGCTTCCAGTTCAGCAACACGCTTGCGAGCTAGGTGCAGGTTTTCCAAGTTGTTTGCATCTCTAAGTGTATAAGTTAAAACAATTAATAAGTAAACTTAAGACAGTATAAGTCTTGCGCGATTATTGGATCACCCAAGAATCTTTTTGCTGGTGTCAGCACTTTGCTGGATGAGCGGTCGGCTTGCCGGTCGCGGTTAGCTCTAGTACAGTTGGATAAGTTTTTCAGTTTTGCTATGATCGCTGATTCAATAAAGAATCAAGCTCATACATCGAAGCTCCGTCGACGCGCGGTATATCTTCTTATTATCACGCTATCTGAGTCTCTACGCCAGAAGCCTTCGTAAACATCCTAATTCTACATTTGGATATACAACCTGCAATCCTTCGCGAAGACAGTTGCGTGGAAACCAACTACCGTATAATCGCCAGGCCTGCGACTTGGGACTGCCGCGTGGGACTTTCCAGTGATTACATGCCAATTATGTCATGCTCAACCAAACAGAATCCACGACACAAAAAACATGAAAGTGGGCTGATCAAGTCTAAGACAACTTCAAATCACACAAGGAGAAAGTAAACAACTTATGTACCCAAAATCTTAACATATAAAATTTTCAATAAATTATTATCAGCCGTCTCTAAATAAAAAATGTCACATGCCAAGTACCCGGTTATTAATGTAAACGTAACTTTCTGCCGAATTAAAATATTAAATATTTGGCCTCTAAATAACTTGCGCTTAGTGTTAATCAGTTAATGGCCTTATGAGTTTCCTAGGCCCATATAGGGAAACCAAACAAAGTGATAGTGAAGAAGAACTCGCCTCACGGAACCTTAAACATCAACTAACACAGGCAGAAAAAACACATACACAATAATTGTGTCAGAAATTGAAATGTTAGTTCAGGCCCCGTTGGCTAATCAAGAACAGAGGCTTATGGCCGAGTTAGCGGGTCAAATTAGTGCCGTAACCAACTTTCGAGGTGAAAATGGTGACATAGTAACTTAGATGACATAAGAGAAATCAGAGAAGTTAACCAAACGAATTCATTGTTTTCGCATGACAAACTTTCTGAGGCAAAATAATTTTAGATGTAGCTGGAACTGGTAAGATCTTTACTTCTTCAACATTCTTCGTGGATTCGCATTCGAGATTCGCGGACGTGTTTCTTTCAAGCTACGAATAGCAAGTTCTAAAAACTACAACAGTATAGTGAAAGTTAAACACAAAGTGTAAAGTGCAGTTTGCACAACTAACAATTATTGACTATAGTAATTATTTACTAAAATAAATAATTATTCCATATTGTTCTGGTAATTGTTATATGTGGACTTAGAACAATGAATCAAAACGACATACGTTCTCAGCGACAATGTGAACAAGACGAGCGCCGGCTCTCTTTACAACGCAACAATGCATACTTTTCTTTCGTCTCACCGCAAATCGGTGATCGAGCACCCTCACCTTCAACTAACTCGAAACTTTTGCCCTCAGAGAACGTCAGACCGCGTTCTTGCTCTCCCTCTCTGCCTGCTTCGGCTCACAAGTCGTGGAGCGAAGAGACCGCCTCTCCTACCCCGCTCCTCTCGCAGCGCCAAACGACCGTCCCAGGTAACTGTAACACTGCAATAACGAGTGCAGTGACCTCACTGGCAACTGCCACTGCTACCACAACATCAACTTCGTCAGCGGCCCAACTAATTATCGCTGTGCCAGCTGTAAATAATTCAGCAGCACTGACCGTTTGCAACAACAATAATGCACGTAAAGAAGAATCAAAACAAAAGCAGAAGTCGATTTCGACTGTGCAGACTGGCATGGATCGCTACATCCAAATCAAGAGAAAGCTCAGCCCTCAAAACAATAAGGCAGGTAATCAACCCAAAATCAATCGAACCAACAACGGCAATGAAAACTCTGCAGTAAATAATTCAAACCGATATGCTATCTTGGCTGATTCTGCGACCGAACAACCCAACGAAAAAACGGTAGGGGAACCAAAAAAGACCAGGCCTCCACCAATTTTCATACGAGAACAAAGTACAAATGCACTTGTAAATAAACTCGTTGCTTTGATTGGTGACAGCAAATTCCACATTATCCCACTTAAAAAAGGAAATATTCATGAAATAAAACTACAGATCCAAACAGAAGCAGACCACCGTATAGTGACTAAATACCTAAATGATGCTGGTAAAAACTACTACACATACCAATTAAAAAGTTGCAAAGGGCTACAGGTAGTACTTAAGGGCATTGAAGCAACAGTGACACCAGCTGAGATAATTGAGGCTCTGAAGGCCAAAAACTTTTCTGCAAAGACAGCTATTAATATTTTAAACAAAGACAAAGTTCCGCAGCCACTATTCAAAATAGAACTCGAACCAGAGCTCCAGGCACTAAAGAAAAACGAAGTGCACCCAATATACAATTTACAGTACTTGCTACATCGGAGGATCACCGTGGAGGAGCCGCACAAACGTATCAATCCAGTTCAATGTACTAATTGCCAAGAATACGGCCACACCAAGGCATACTGCACCCTTAAGTCCGTATGTGTTGTCTGTAGCGAACCTCATACTACCGCAAACTGCCCCAAAAACAAGGACGATAAGTCTGTGAAGAAATGCAGTAACTGCGGGAAAAACATACTGCAAACTACAGAGGCTGTGTGGTGTACAAAGAATTGAAGAGCCGCCTAAACAAACGTATTGCCACAGCACATACATACAACAAAGTCAATTTCTACTCTCCGCAACCGATTTTTCAACCACCCCTAACTGTCCCAAGCACTACTCCAACAATTTCTTTCGCTAGCGCCCTAAAATCCGGACTAGAAGTGCCCGCCCCACCGACAAGAACTGCTCATTCCGAACATACACCGACAAACATCCAACAAACACAACAAAGTGGCATCGAAGCTATGATGCTATCCCTACAGCAAAGCATGAAAGACTTTATGACGTTCATGCAAAATACTTTGCAAGAGCTCATGAAAAACCAAAATATCCTGATTCAACTTCTTGTATCTTCAAAATCCCCATAATGGCTTCCCTACGGATATCTCTGTGGAACGCAAATGGCGTTTCACGGCATACACAAGAGCTCACACAGTTCATTTACGAAAAAAACATCGACGTAATGCTACTATCAGAAACGCACCTCACAAATAAAAACAATTTTCATATACCAGGATACTTGTTCTATGGTACAAATCATAGCAGCCAATCTAGATCCTCAAGAACCCTTTGAATTCCGACCATGTGAACTAGCAAAGGTTATCAAAGAGCAACTGAACCCAAGAAAATCGCCTGGCTACGACCTAAAGCTCATGGAGGCACTGGAATACTCATCAGAAATCGCATAAAACACCACCACTTAAACAATTTTGACAAAAACTACTTACAATCTACGTCCATAGCCTTACAACTCAACAATGGTTCAACGACTCTAGCCGCAGTCTACTGCCCACCGCGCTTTCCAATCTCTGAGGATCAATTCATGGAATTCTTTAACACACTAGGTGACAGGTTCATCGCAGCGGGTGACTATAACGCCAAGCACACCCATTGGGGATCTCGACTTGTGACGCCAAAGGGTAAGCAATTGTACAATGCGCTTACGAAGCCAGAAAACAAGCTAGACTATGTATCCCCGGGTAAGCCTACATACTGGCCAGCAGACCCAAGAAAAATCCCAGACCTGATCGATTTTGCAATTACTAAACATGTCCCCCGCAACATGGTCACCGCCGAAGCACTAGCAGATTTATCATCAGATCACTCACCTGTTTTTCTAAATATGCTAACTCGCCCCCACATCGTCGACCCACCGTATAGACTCACAAATTTTAGAACAAACTGGCCAAGGTATCAAAAGTATGTCTGTTCACACATAGAACTAACGACGGCATTATCTACAAAGGAGGATATAGACAAGTCAACGGAAACTCTTGAAAACATTTTAGTTTCGGCTGCAAAGGCTTCAACCCCGCCAGTGACGTATGCAAAACCAAACTACATCAAAACTAATCGCGAAATCGAGCGGCTGGTATTAGATAAACGACGCCTACGAAGGGATTGGCAGTCTAATAGATCACCAATTACAAAGCACATGCTTAAGATAGCCACACGCAGGCTTACCAATGCTCTCAAACAAGAGGAAAAAAACAGCCAACGTTCATATATCGAGCAACTCTCTCCCACCAGCACTAAGTACCCTCTTTGGAGAGCTCACAGAAACCTAAAGACTCCAATAGCGCCAATTATGCCACTACGAAGTCCCTCTGGCACCTGGTTTCGAAGTGATGAAGAAAGAGCCTGTGCTTTCGCTGACCATTTACAAAATGTATTCCGACCAAATCCCTCTACCAACACATTTATTCTCCCTCCTTTAATAGCAGCCAATCTAGATCCTCAAGAACCCTTTGAATTCCGACCATGTGAACTAGCAAAGGTTATCAAAGAGCAACTGAACCCAAGAAAATCGCCTGGCTACGACCTAATAACTCCAAGAATGCTCATTGAACTCCCAAAGTGTGCTATTCTTCACATCTGCCTGTTGTTCAACGCAATCGCCAAGCTTGGATACTTCCCTCAAAAATGGAAAAAGTCGACCATAGTAATGATTCCAAAGCCAGGAAAAGATAAAACGCAGCCATCATCATATAGACCGATAAGCTTACTAACATGTCTTTCAAAGCTGTTTGAAAAAATGCTACTCCTTCGGATTAGCCCTCATCTTAGAATAAACAACACACTTCCAACACATCAATTTGGCTTTAGAGAAAAACATGGAACCATCGAACAGGTCAACCGAATCACGTCAGAAATTCGTACTGCTTTTGAACATCGAGAATACTGCACAGCCATTTTTCTAGACGTCGCGCAGGCATTTGACAGAGTGTGGCTCGATGGACTTTTGTTTAAAATAATCAAGCTGTTGCCCCAAAACACACATAAGCTACTGAAGTCATACCTATATAACAGAGTGTTTGCAATAAGATGCGATACAAGCACTTCACGCGATTGCGCAATCGAAGCTGGAGTGCCGCAAGGCAGTGTACTGGGTCCAATCTTATACACCCTGTATACGGCGGATTTCCCCATAGACTACAATCTAACAACCTCCACGTTCGCTGATGATACCGCGATACTCAGTCGCTCCAAATGCCCAATAAAAGCCACGGCACTCCTATCCCGACACTTAACATCTGTAGAACGATGGCTTGCCGACTGGAGAATTTCAATAAATGTTCAAAAATGCAAGCAGGTTACCTTTACCTTAAACAAACAAACATGCCCACCACTGGTCTTGAATAACATATGCATTCCACAAGCCGACGAGGTAACATATCTGGGTGTTCATCTGGACAGGCGGCTCACTTGGCGCAAACATATAGAAGCCAAATCGAAACATCTTAAACTTAAAGCAAGGAACCTCCACTGGCTCATAAATGCTCGCTCTCCACTTAGTCTGGAGTTCAAAGCTCTTCTATACAACTCCGTCTTAAAACCTATCTGGACTTATGGCTCCGAGCTGTGGGGCAACGCATCCAGAAGTAACATAGACATTATTCAGCGAGCACAGTCAAGAATTCTGAGAATTATCACTGGAGCGCCGTGGTACCTTCGGAACGAAAACATACACAGAGACCTAAAAATCAAATTAGTAATCGAAGTAATAGCTGAGAAAAAAACGAAGTATAACGAAAAGCTGACCACCCATACAAATCCCCTCGCAAGAAAACTAATCCGAGTATGCAGTCAAAGCCGGCTGCACCGCAACGACCTCCCAGCCCAGCAATAAACTTATTAGGGCATTAATGAAAAAAAAAAACTATCACTAAGTGAAAGTTAATTAAGTTAGATTAAGATTTGAACACTTATTGTTAGTCTCTTAACACAAAGAGAAGATTCAATAAATAATAAAAAAATTAAAAAAAAAAAAAAAACATAATAACGGAGGCCACCTTTTTTTATGCCATAAATTAATTATTTTGTAACTCTGTGTTCCGATGTACAATTCTAACAAACCTCCTTGGTTTAATAAAGAGTTGACACGCCTAAGAAGGCTGTCATTTGTTTCAATGACCTCAAAATCATACGGTGTGAATCGTTTGAGCTAATGCATTTGCCTGTTCTTCCTCATTCCTAGCAAGGGCATTGGGCAGGAACCTGCCTAAAGGGATGTCGTTTAAGAGAATTAGTGCATTTCCAGAGTGAGTAATTAGCATTCACGGTATAGTCCAGTGACGTCAACGTTTGCTCAAAAAATTTGTTTCCAACTGGTCTCACCAAGTTTTTTTAGCTGAAAGAAGTCCACAGAAGTCGATTCCATGGGTCTTGAGATCGTCTTCGCAGGCGCATTTTTGTTACAATAAGCTCTCTAGCCTCTTCTGTGATTATAATGTCTTATCTAATCGGTTTTGTCGGAGAATCAGGAGGAGTTTAATCAGCAGCTGAAGAAATAAGCGTAATATCTAATTGAATGGAGCTCTCCATAAGCTGTAATGTTGGAACGATTGGTAACAAGCCGAGAAGATAGACGCGTTAACTCCAGCCGTTTGTATCGTGACGACTAGAGCCAAATTGTCACAGTCGAGATCCCAGTTAGCGCTTATGCTTGTACGAGAGTCCGGTATACTGCGGTGCGGTACTTGACACATATGGGTACCTTGTAGGTGATCCTGTAGCAAGAATATTAGCCCCACAACTAGAAATGGCTTCAGCTAGCTCTCGCCCCCTGGGTGAGTTGTATCTATCTCCCCACAGCCAGTGTCGCGCATTCCAGTCACCACCTACAAAGTACCTTTGTCCGCAAGCACGAAGTAGATAAATGAAATGTCTTTCTTCTATTCTGTTTCTTGGTGGGCAGTAAATCGTACTGAACTCCATGTCACCAAGGCCAGTGGCCACCTTAACTGATGACATCTGAATGGTTTGCGTTTCTGTCACCCTTTGTGGAAAATGGAGATACTCTTCACCAATACCGCCGCTCCTCCGACGCCGTGATTATTACGCGATGGTTTGTACGCAGAATATATCTTCACTGTTTCTCCTCGGTTCAGCCTAATCTCATTTAAGAGAAGAATATCGACGCTGTTGTTGTGCGCGAAGAGCTCAATTTCTCTGGCTTTGCATGAAATGCCATTGGAATTCCAGATAAGAACCTTAAAGTGGTTCATTGCGAGGTAGAAACGTAGTAATTTCAAGCTGTTCTAAGCGCTGGTTGGTTTGTTTGTTTTGCTCTTGCTGTTCCTGTTGTTGCTGTTGAAGCCACATGAGAAATTGCTGTTGCTGCTGTTGTTGTTGAAGCTGTTGTTGCCATTGCTGAAATCGTTGTTGTTGCTCCAGAAGCGATTGTTCATCAAGAAATCTGTGCTGTTGATTACTGTCATCTCGTTGTTGCAGTCAATTTTGCGTCTGTATAATATCTAGATGGCGCTGAGCAACTCCAACGTTGCCTGGTTTAGAATTTCCTTTCGCTACTGCAGCGTAGTAGTATAGTATGTGTACGGATTATGAGCGGAGTCACCCGGTGCTACAGCTGTCATAACAGCGGATTAACATTCTATGTGTCGATGCTAATTGAACTCAACTGTATTCTTTTTCTAAAGGGAACTTGTAATTTTGCGGTCATAGCGATAAGACGTAGATTTCATGTGTACAAAAAAAAAAAGGGAATTTAACTGGAGAAATAAACTGAAGATAAATCGTGCGTATATGATTTGTATTTGCGAACCCCATTACTATGATGCCAAAGCAGTGAGGCATCACAACTAATCATTGGTGGCCCATGAGGGGAACTTGCTCATAAGAATCATAATTAATAATTGCTAAAAGCTGTTTGGTAATTTTATCTTCGTTGTCGGCTTCATCCAGATAAATCAACGTGCCTACGTTTTCTATCGCGCTCGCTCTCATCACGACAGAGCAGTATACGCAAACATTCGCGCTCGCTCTCATTACGACAGAGCTAAGTCCCGTTGCCCTTCGATTCCGTTAGATTTGCCGAAATCTCTTTCAACTCAAAAACAAGACGTCAAAGAAGAACATAGATCACATACGAGCATTTGTGCACATTACATACAGTGGAGCAAAGTCAGTATAAATAATGTCGAAGTTTGATCAACTGGTGCGAGTTCAAACTGACCACATTGAGTCTTTGAAGCGCTTGTTCAGTAATGTGAAAAAGGACTCGAGTGTGCGGAAAACGGAAATATATTCCGAAAAACGTTTGAATCAAATCGACGAATATAACAAAGAATTTCATCAGACGCATCACATACTTATATGCATGGCAGACTACGAAAAAAGTGTGTATAAGCAACAAAATACAATCAGCCAATTCGAAGACCTAGGCATGGAAGTTTACTGTTTTGTGGCAGAAGAAAAGAAACGAATCTATCCAGTTACAGTGACGCACAACGAATCAACTAACTCCACAATAACAACACAGGTAGAGGAAGTACGGATACCATTGCCAAAATTACCCGTTCCGAAATTCTCTGGCAACTGCGCGGACTGGCCAAGTTTTCATGATGCATTTTTACGCTTGATTCACAATAATGAACGTCTGGATAAGATTCAAAGGTTCCATTTTTTAAAGGAAGCATTACCAGTAGGCCTGGACAACGACATTCGCCAAATCGCTTTAACTGAAGCAAACTATGAAGTCGCTTGGACCACACTCCTACTCCAGCCACATGAACATGCTCTACAACTTACCGAATCTTTCTAAAGAAAAATCTGCTGACATACGGTCTATGGTTAGTACAGTCAACGTCTGCATTGCCGCTTGCAATACCGTCAAGGCGCCACTACAGGGAGGAGATTTTTGGCTGACTCATTATCTAACAACCAAACTACCTAAAGACACTCACACAGCGTGGGAGCATCATCTGGGCAGCAAGATTGACGTTCCTTCATACAAAGATCTGCAACAGTTCCTCAATGATCGACTTGTTACGTTAGACGCTATTGAAAGCCGTAACGCGTGCAGCGGCATGAAACAGTCAAATGAAACTTCAGACGGTACTAAACGCGTGCGTTTGCACAGCGCCCACACCAGGTCGAGTGCTTCCGCGTCCGCTTGCTATCATTGTGGCAATTTACACATCCTTCGAAGATGTCCGCAATTTCTTTCAATGGATTGCTACCAACGGAAAGAAGTGGCCAGCAAGGCAAAATTATGTCTAAATTGCCTGGGAAAATCGCACACACAAGCAAGCTGCCCCAGCAATAAGAATTGTCTTCATTGTGGTCAACGTCATCACACGATGTTACATTTTCCAGTAACACAGCCAACGCTGATAGCCTCCTCGACATCATGCCAAAGTTCGGCAGCCAGTTCAGAGGCCAAGCCGACTCTACAGTGCATGTCAAATACAACTTCACCTATGACTCATCGAAAGGTACTACTAGCAACAGCTCGGGTTGTACTCAGTAACACACACACAGGATGCCAGGCCACGGTAAACGCGCTTCTTGACCAAGGATCAGAAGCAACTATCATTTCGGAGCATGCTGTACAGTCTCTTCAGCTCTCCCGAAGCACAACTCGCACTTCAATCACCGGAGTCGGTCAAGATTCAGGCCGACGCTGCAAATTCATCGTAAGTTGTTCGGTGCAAACAGCAACTAACCCAAATTTCTCGTTAAAGGTCGACGATGCTTATGTTCTGAACACGTTGACATCACACATGCCAAGTCAAAGTTTTCCAGCAGGAAACTGGAGTCATATCCATGGTCTCATGCTCGCAGACACCTATTATTATAGATCCAAGCGAATCGATATAATTTTTGGAGCCGACGTTATGGCACAACTCTTGTTACCTGGAACTAAGATCGGCTTGCCGAACGAACCCATAGCGCAAAATACTCAACTCGGATGGGTTCTGTTAGGCAATGTTGGCAACACGCATATTTACACGCCACATTCGTTGTAATCATGCCATAATAAACTCCGAAGAGCTGCTTAAAGTATTCTGCGAGGTAGAATCAGTTCCAGAACGCCCAAAGCTCTCCAAAGAAGATCAATGGTGCGAGCCTTTCTTTAAACAGACCCATCAACGTCAACCAGACGGCAGTTATCAAGTCCGTTTGCCATTCAAGAGGAACTTTGATCCCAGTATGACGCTCGGAAAATCTCATCAGATCGCCCTGAACAGATATCTTCAACTCGAAAGGCGCCTTCAAAGGGACCCAGACAAATGGAGCAGATACTGCAAAGGAATTGAAGAATATTTTCAACTTGGTCAAATCACGTTAGCAGAGACGAGCGAAAACTCAACTATAACCACGGATTCCTATGGTCAGCATGTTGCATCATGCGTGCTACCACATCATGCAGTTTTCAAAGAAGAAAGCCTCACCACAAAACAACGTATCGTTTTTGACGCATCGGCCCGGACCTCAAATGGCAGATCGTTAAACGATGTACTATGTGTAAGTCCCACGCTGCAAAATGATCTGCCAGCCGTTCTATTAAATTGGAGACAATATCAGTTTGTTTTCACTGCCGATATACAACGAATGTATCGCTGTATCAATGTCCACCCTGATGACACGCAGTACCAGAGGATTTTATGGCGGGCGGCGGATGGAGTCATCAAACAGCATTGCTTAACTACCGTCACGTTTGGAACAGCGTCTGCACCTTATACAGCTATAAGAGTCATCCATCAAATAGCTGAAGACACACAGACAAAATATCCTATGGCATCCAACGTTCTCAAAAATGAGATATATGTCGACGACATTCTCTCAGGCGATCATTCACAAGAGGCAGCAATACGGAAAAGTTTGCAAACTATGCTAGCTTTAAAATCCTCTGGCATGGAGCTACGGAAATGGGCTAGTAATGACCAGGATCTGATGGCAACGATACCTCTCGAGCATCGATGCAAGCAGACATCTCTCAGTTGGGACGATGCGGACACCATCAAAACACTGGGTATGTACTGGTTGCCCAAGCAAGATTGCTTCATTTATAAATTACAAGCAAATCCTCCAGCCGGTATAACAAAACGGGAAATCCTATCGACCATAGCACGTTTATTTGATCCTCTTGGATTAATCGCTCCAGTTGTAATTTCAGCAAAGATTATATTGAAAGAAATTACACTAGCGAAGCAATATCGCGAGGACGGATCGAGTACATCACTGGATTGGGATGAGCCAGTTCCCAACACCATTGCCGTCAAATGGCAACAATTTCGACAGCAACTAATGAATGTTAACACGATCAAAATACCACGCAGCGTCAAATTTATACCACAATTTAGTAGAGAGATACAACTGCACACGTTTTGCGATGGATCCTCCAGTGCTTATGCTGCAGCAGTGTATGCACGCACCCAACAGTCTGATTCGTCTTTCTATACAACTCTCATCGTTGCAAAATCAAAAATTTCGCCAACCAAGCCGTTAACAATACCGCGCACTGAGCTATGCGGTGCATTATTAGCTACCAAACTCACCAAATGGGTGCTGGAGAATAACCGATGGACCAATGCACACATATCTACCCTTTACTGGACCGATGCTACCATTGTTCTGCACTGGATTAAAGGAGACATTACTAGGTGGAAAACGTTTGTAGCCAACCGGGTGTCTTACATTCTCGACCACACCTCAGCGTCTCAGTGGCACCACATAGACACGTCGGAAAACCCAGCAGATTGCGCAACCAGAGGCTTACCACCCAGCCAAATACCTGATATTTGGTGGCATGGCCCATCCTGGCTATGCAAACCCCACAATATTTGGCCAAACACGCAATCACAATTGCTCAATCCAGAAGAACGGGATCTGGAGGCCAAATCCATAAAAATTAGAGCCTACACTACCTTGTCAGACACAAAGGATTCTATTATTGACCGATTCTCGTCTTATACAAAACTGCTACGTGTCACGGCATACATGTTACGATTCTGCCGCAATGCTCATGCTCGAGCACAACGAAGTCACGGATCACTCTCTCCTGACGAACTGGATGAGGCCCTGTGCTGCATAGCTCGCCTTGCACAATCCGATACATTTCACGCCGACATCCAAGCGCTTAAAAGGAACAAGCCGTTACCACCCCGTAGCACACTTTCAAATCTTACACCGTTTCTTGACAACAATATCTTGAGGATTCGTGGCCGTCTCAAGCATTCAAATCTCTCTTTTTCTCGAAGACATCCAATTATATTACCTCATTGTCACCTATTTACAGATTTGGTAATTCAACACTCTCATCAGCTCACTCTACATGGCGGCGCTCAATTAGCACTGGCTCACATACGATACAAATTCTGGATTCCCAGAGGCAGACAAGCAGTCAGGCGAATCATCCGGAAATGCGTCACATGTTTTAAGGTAGCTCCAGTCGTAGCGAAGCAATTAATGGGTGACTTGCCATTACATCGAGTCAACCCCCCAACTCGTCCGTTCATTACAACAGGAGTTGACTACACCGGTGCGATTGAACTTCAAGCCGCGCGTGTACGAGGATCTACTACCTACAAAGGCTATGTAGCCATTTTTATATGCTTAGCAACCAAGGCAGTCCACTTGGAAGCCGTCACTGGACTTTCAACAGAGCACTTTCTGCAAGCATTTACGCGATTCACCGGACGTCGAGGACAAGTTCAACATATGTATAGTGATAACGGCACAAATTTTGTTGGCGCGAGTACATCGCTTAACCAACCCATCACTTGCAAAGCAGCCCTAAATGAATCGACATGCCAACATGGGACAAGGTGGCATTTCACACCTCCATATTCTCCCAATTTTGGTGGCATCTGGGAGGCAAACGTGAAAGCAATGAAGCATCATCTTAAACGGATCGTCGGCAGCCACAAGCAGACGTATGAGGAGCTTACTACAGTTTTGATCAGGATTGAAGCATGTTTGAACTCACGTCCACTTTGCCCGCTAACCGCCGACCCTGACGATTTAGAAGTGCTAACTCCAGCACATTCCTTAATTGGTGACGCACTACTGGCACCGCCACAAGGTCGGCCGAATAATAAGCCTTTGCGTGAACTATTTCTTGCACAACAACACATGACGCGACAATTCTGGTCCCAATGGTCTCGTGATTGGTTGTCACACTTGCAAACTCGTCCTAAGTGGTGCCAAATCAAAGAGAATCTTAACATCAACGGCTTAGTCATTATAAAGGATGATAATTTACCACCAGCTAAATGGACTACAGGCCGAGTCGTCGAACTGCACCCTGGGTCGGACTCGCTAGTCAGAGTGGTTACATTAAAGACGAAATCTGGCATTCAAAAGAGGTCAATCACAAAGCTTTGTCCACTTCCTATTTCAACATAATTATGATCAACACACGGATCAAGAATAACAAGGAGCCTTCATGCTGGACGACGCATTGGCGGGCGGCATGTACGGATTATGAGCGGAGTCACCCGGTGCTACAGCTGTCATAACAGCGGATTAACATTCTATGTGTCGATGCTAATTGAACTCAACTGTATTCTTTTTCTAAAGGGAACTTGTAATTTTGCGGTCATAGCGATAAGACGTAGATTTCATGTGTACAAAAAAAAAAAGGGAATTTAACTGGAGAAATAAGCTGAAGATAAATCGTGCGTATATGATTTGTATTTGCGAACCCCATTACTATGATGCCAAAGCAGTGAGGCATCACAACTAATCAGTATGTATTGCCATTGGCACTTTATGACAGTTGCTGTTGTATTATATGTTTTTTCTTTTGAGGCAGTTGCTGTGGCCGCTACTATAGTAATTGCGGTTGCTGAAAATTGTGACGCAATGCCAATTTTCCAGCCCTTATGCTACGGCCCATTTTACAGGTAGGAAATTGTTGCGGTCGATGGCTCTACAGTGTCTGTGGAGCATATTGGTTTATGGCCATCATGGCTATCAATACGTCTGCCGGGGCAAGAGCTGCTGGGTCTTACAGTGGTTACAGTATAAGTGGGATTACTAGCCTCAGTAGTAAATGTTAGAGTCGTAGTGGTCGTGCTATTGCTGATGTGAGTTTCAGTGCACAAAAGGCGTTGATGTTCCACTGTTGTTTGTTGTTGTCCAATTGCCGACTCTGCAATTTAGAGTCCAAAGTTTAGAATGCGTGCTGTTTTGCACAGAAACGAATGCAACGGTAAAAGCAAAATAGATAAGCTTTTTGGTGCACATGCGCGACACTTGTAAACCGTTGTAAATTTCAGTTCGCACAGGATCCGAAACAGATTTATAATTTCGATAACACTAACCGCAAATCTTAACGAAAGCTTACTGCCTTACTGCCTGTCTATTCGGCTATTCCGTGGAAATCCCTGGCTGTGTCCCAAGATTCTGTGCGGAAGCATTGTTCAAGCCTCTACTGAAACGGTTTACCTTATCTGTGGAGCCTTAACAGTTGCCTCATATATGAAATTAGTCCTAAATTAGTTTGTGATTCCTCTTTATAAAAAAGGTAGCAAATTGGATGCAAGAAAACTTGATTTATTAAGTTTCCCTTCGATCTTCTAAATTGGTTTTTAAGTTATCTGAATGGCAGGACCCCACGGGTCCTCTTTAAAAGTTATTTTTCTTGTATACTCCGAGTCACATCCGGTATCCCACAAGGGAGCCACCTTGGTTGCGTGAACCTATGTATATATGAATTGTCAATAACTTCAGCATAAAGAAGCATAGAATCTGTGCTCCTTTAAGTTCACTTCCTGCAAATTTAACGGCCTGACGAACATCAGATACGTGATCAGAATTCTTGCCTTTAATTACGGCATTGAAACCAGCCACCGGAATTTATTTAGTATATCTTTGTCGTTTTCAACCGAAAACTTTAGTAAGACTACTTACCCAATATTACATTTAATTACTTTTTTTCCCGTTCGTAGAGTAAAAGGATATACTAGATTAGTTGCAAAGCAGCAATGTTTGTAACAGTCAAAAGGAAGCGTTTCCGACTATATAAAGTATATATATTGGATACTATATAAAGTATTGATCAGGATCAATAGCCGAGTCGATCTGGCTACTTCTGCCTGTCCGTATGAATGTCTTGATCTCACTATAACTATAAAAGTTAGAAGGTTAAGATCAAGCATACAGATTCTAGAGACATACCAGAGCCTCTACCACTCTTAAGCCCACACTTTTGAAAAATGTTTTAATATTTTTTCATAATTTATTAATCTTGTAAATTTTCAGAGACAATCCCGCAGCGCAAATTTGTTGATTCATGTTGCCACATCCACAAATCGCCAAACACTGCCACCCCCATAAATAAATTTCTACCATTTCTATCGATCTGCCAAAAAACTTTTTGCCACTCCCACTTTAACGTAACTGCCACGCCAACATTTTGGAAAATTGTTGGATACTTTTTCATAATCTGTACTATGGAGTGTGCGATCATGAATGGTTTTCGGTACTGAGTGTAATATATAATATACAATTTCTTTTATAATTTCCTTCTTTAATTTTCATAGCCGAGAACTAATAGTTTCCTTTTAAGTCCTTTATACATTTTTCGGTGGAAAGGTGACCTAATTTTACATGTCATAACCTTATTTTTCGTTCTTCCAAAGAAATTAGAATAACAAGATGCCTAACGGCCATACATACATTGGTTTTACACTATGCAGCCACTTTTTTGGTGACGGCCAAAATTGCTCTCTGTCCGCTCGCTTACGATGAGAGCAAAAGAAATCTAAAAATAGAATTTGCTTGTATGAGTAAAAACAAGAGACGAGTGCGAGTGTGCGTGTTGTGCTTGAAGACGTTTTTCGGGCCGAAATCAATTTTGATCAAAGAAACGAATTCACATATTTGGGGTTTTTTATCCAATTTCGTAGCAATTTAAAAATATCAAATTGGAATACAACAAAACAAAAAAACTAAAGCTGAACAACTGAATTTAATGTGCATTTTAAATAATAAAAATTGATCATTCACATACATCATATTAAGCCAAATGGCTTAATAAATATACTAAATAATTAAGGAAAACACAAAGGAAGTATTATTACTGCTGTAATTTAAAACTTAAATTTTCCAAAAAGAAGACATTACACTGAGGAATAAATATTTCATAAAAATAATACGTAGTAGAAAATTAAAATTTATATAATAAATAAAAATATTTAAACTGTTTATTGTAAAAGTCATATCTTGAGGCACGAAGTGCGGACACAGACACAAGGAATCAACAATCGTTGCCTTATTAATATTTCACACGTCGCAAGCTGAATACTCTAATGACAAATATTATAATATAGTAATTTTTGAAATTTATTTTGTGATATTATCGTTATAGATTCGGCTATATTTAAATATTATATAAGCTACATTTAAATAATAATAACGTTAAGGCAATGCAAAGCAAGAATTTTGTACATGGTGCCAATTGATCAAAAATAATATAGAATTAAAGTCTAAGAACTTCTTAGATGAAGGGCATGTTTTGTCAAATTTACAATGCATGTCACTGGCATGCCTATAAAAGAGCTGTTCGTTGTAGAGCTCTCCGCTCTCTCGCTCTTAAACAAAAATTCGAGAGATACTGGAGCCACCTCTAGAGCCACGCCGAAAAAATCGTTTGCAAAAAAATCGAATGGTGTTCCTCATCTTGTTATTCTAGTGTCTTTGGTCTAAGGAATCGTCACTATTCTTTTTATAAATAACGCCATTAAATAATTAAAATGAATTGCAATTACCTTCCTGTACGGCTGTTTTTTAACTTGATTATTTCAGGCTCACGGGGTTTCCAATATAATCACTATTATCTGTGTATTTCGCTAGGGGCTCTATGACGTTGTCGCTATTTTCTATTTTCACTATTTCCAATGACCGCTATCTTAGGGTTTATGGCTTTTTTACTTAATGTATGCTCCAAATTTAATTAAATTCAAATCTGTCATTATTTTAAAATGTCTATGCTCTAAATAGACTCTAAATTGACTTAATGCATTAATAATCGCTAGGGTTTCAACTCGAAAATATAATAACTAGACTCAGCTGCATAAATTTCAAGTGAACATCACGATCTTGTCTCTGTCCAATGCGAGCTAGCTTCTGTGTGAAGTTCAGTCTCACGATTAGGGATAAAGATCGCTAATACTGGAGGATTAGATAAAACAGTTTTCAACGATTGAAAAACATCTAATTGTTCTTCATTAAGGGAAAATGGGCCTTATTGTTTTAATAAATCCTCTAAAGGTTTCTCAATTTTTGCAAAGGATGGTACAAAAAGCCTAAAATATAAAAAAAGTCATAAGAAATTCACATTAGGTTGGGATCACTAATACGATCTAATAATTTCTCTAGGATTTCTAAATGTTCCTCTAAAGTTTTGGTAGTGTGAAGAGTCTAAAACTCCACACAAATCTGGATGCAAGGGAGCAGCCTAGCAACAGCGAAGGCAACCGCCATGCAGGAAGAATCAACGGCGGTCAGGGAAAACGATGATTTATGGACCTTGGACCCCGGCAAAGCGGAGAGACCGTGAATTAACGTCATCGCGCAGTCGGAACGGAATCTGAAGGCGGAGGAGTAGGGATCAGTCAGCCAGACCGCGCATGGAAGAAGATAGTGAGACGGAGCATTGAAGGAAGGAGTTCGGGAGTGAGAACGCGCGGATAAGTCGGAAAAGAATAAACAGTGGAAGCGTCGGGCAGCAAGAGGCCCGCAGGACATGGAAGGACGAGCACTGCACGTAAAGAGTGATCCTCGGAGGGGAAGACAAGTACCTGGCGTGTTCGAAAGGGACAGTGGAGTCAGTGGTCAAAGCTGGTCCCAGGCCGAGCGTTGCCTCGCCCGTGGACGATACACACTGCCCCAAAACATCCTAATCCCGGCAGGGCCGACACGTCGTCCGTTGTCAAGGAGTACACAGGACAACGAAGGCAAGGCGTTGCAGGAGAAACGCCGCAGGAGCAGCGAGATCACCGGAGGAGTCAGTCATAAGATTGTAGAATAAATCGACTATTATAAGAACCAACTGCTTTTCCTTGGTCGGGCAATCACACAAATCATGAATTTGGTGGGACGAACGCACAAACTCTCTGAGCTAGCCGTTGCAAGCAGACATAGAAAATCAGTTCATTACAGTAGCCACCACATACACTTACACCATATCTGATTGTTCTTAATAAAGTCTAATAATACTTCTGTAATAAATCGTTGAAAAATGGTTTATTCATTCTTTAAGCCAAATGGCATTCGTAAATTAATGTTGATTATTTTCTTGATAACTATCTATTTCGTTTTGATTATATAATTTTTCCTAATTAAATTATTTTTTTTTAATAACTATAATTATTTATATTAGTTTCCTTATAGTTATCGGTTATTTATTTGTGAAAAGAGATGCACAAAATATGTTATTACTGCCGTAATTAACAGTATTATTTGAAAAGTTATATTCAGCATTTGTTTGTTATGTCATAATTGGACTTTCATTATTTTCATTGAATACCATCTTAGTAAAGTAAATGTAGTAGGTAGTAGTTAATGGTAATAATGTATCTTCTACGTCTAATAAACTAACTTTATATGCTTTTTCTTGAAAACATATATTGCACTCATTTTTTGCAAAAATTAATATTTGTCCACATATTCCGTGGTATTATTAGGAACTAAAAAAATAAAACTAAAAACTAAAACTTGATGGACCTGTGTCAAATAAAAAAAAAAACAGTAATGCAACTCTCTTCAACGTAAAAAAATCATTACTTAACAGATGCTAGGTTTTCAGGGTCCGTCAGCTTCTCATATTGCACGGCGGCTACAGTGGTGAAGATCCTCTTCTTCGGGCAGTCCTGGTATTTGTGGTCCTGACTATAGCAGTGGAAGCAGGCACCTTCTGGTCTCTTTACAGTTGTGATCCTTGCTGAAGATGTATTTATTTGGTCATCATAACGTTACTCGAACCATTCGGATTTGCAAAAACCAACAGCTGATCACCTATTTTTACTTTGTCATATATGGTTATCTTCTTACGCAAATCATCCAGTGAGTGATTCACAAACGAGCCCACTCACAATTACACTAAATACATCAGAATCCGCTAAAATTACTTGCTTTGAAATGCCACAAAGCGATGTAATATTGTAGTGTGCTTTCATCAAGCGATCACTTTTCGTTCAGAAACCACTAGCAGCTCCCTGCTCAGTGCATTCCATGTCAAAGGATTTAATTAGATCATTTGAGTTTCAGCTAATCCACTGAATATGCGCTTTGCGTAGATCGGCGTTGATTTGGTACGCCATAAGTGTACCATTATATGTTAAAAATCCCGCAAAGTAATGAAGGCTTCGACGTCTTTTATTTCAATGACGTGATTTCTACTTGTTCTCGTCCCTCCTTCCATTAGCTTAACTTCTGCTTCCAGTTCAGCAACACGCTTGCGAGCTAGGTGCAGGTTTTCCAAGTTGTTTGCATCTCTAAGTGTATAAGTTAAAACAATTAATAAGTAAACTTAAGACAGTATAAGTCTTGCGCGATTATTGGATCACCCAAGAATCTTTTTGCTGGTGTCAGCACTTTGCTGGATGAGCGGTCGGCTTGCCGGTCGCGGTTAGCTCTAGTACAGTTGGATAAGTTTTTCAGTTTTGCTATGATCGCTGATTCAATAAAGAATCAAGCTCATACATCGAAGCTCCGTCGACGCGCGGTATATCTTCTTATTATCACGCTATCTGAGTCTCTACGCCAGAAGCCTTCGTAAACATCCTAATTCTACATTTGGATATACAACCTGCAATCCTTCGCGAAGACAGTTGCGTGGAAACCAACTACCGTATAATCGCCAGGCCTGCGACTTGGGACTGCCGCGTGGGACTTTCCAGTGATTACATGCCAATTATGTCATGCTCAATCAAACAGAATCCACGACACAAAAAACATGAAAGTGGGCTGATCAAGTCTAAGACAACTTCAAATCACACAAGGAGAAAGTAAACAACTTATGTACCCAAAATCTTAACATATAAAATTTTCAATAAATTATTATCAGCCGTCTCTAAATAAAAAATGTCACATGCCAAGTACCCGGTTATTAATGTAAACGTAACTTTCTGCCGAATTAAAATATTAAATATTTGGCCTCTAAATAACTTGCGCTTAGTGTTAATCAGTTAATGGCCTTATGAGTTTCCTAGGCCCATATAGGGAAACCAAATCACAAAGTGATAGTGAAGAAGAACTCGCCTCACGGAACCTTAAACATCAACTAACACAGGCAGAAAAAACACATACACAATAATTGTGTCAGAAATTGAAATGTTAGTTCAGGCCCCGTTGGATAATCAAGAACAGAGGCTTATGGCCGAGTTAGCGGGTCAAATTAGTGCCGTAACCAACTTTCGAGGTGAAAATGGTGACATAGTAACTTAGATGACATAAGAGAAATCAGAGAAGTTAACCAAACGAATTCATTGTTTTCGCATGACAAACTTTCTGAGGCAAAATAATTTTAGATGTAGCTGGAACTGGTAAGATCTTTACTTCTTCAACATAATAACGGAGGCCACCTTTTTTTATGCCATAAATTAATTATTTTGTAACTCTGTGTTCCGATGTACAATTCTAACAAACCTCCTTGGTTTAATAAAGAGTTGACACGCCTAAGAAGGCTGTCATTTGTTTCAATGACCTCAAAATCATACGGTGTGAATCGTTTGAGCTAATGCATTTGCCTGTTCTTCCTCATTCCTAGCAAGGGCATTGGGCAGGAACCTGCCTAAAGGGATGTCGTTTAAGAGAATTAGTGCATTTCCAGAGTGAGTAATTAGCATTCACGGTATAGTCCAGTGACGTCAACGTTTGCTCAAAAAATTTGTTTCCAACTGGTCTCACCAAGTTTTTTTAGCTGAAAGAAGTCCACAGAAGTCGATCCCATGGGTCTTGAGATCGTCTTCGCAGGCGCATTTTTGTTACAATAAGCTCTCTAGCCTCTTCTGTGATTATAATGTCTTATCTAATCGGTTTTGTCGGAGAATCAGGAGGAGTTTAATCAGCAGCTGAAGAAATAAGCGTAATATCTAATTGAATGGAGCTCTCCATAAGCTGTAATGTTGGAACGATTGGTAACAAGCCGAGAAGATAGACGCGTTAACTCCAGCCGTTTGTATCGTGACGACTAGAGCCAAATTGTCACAGTCGAGATCCCAGTTAGCGCTTATGCTTGTACGAGAGTCCGGTATACTGCGGTGCGGTACTTGACACATATGGGTACCTTGTAGGTGATCCTGTAGCAAGAATATTAGCCCCACAACTAGAAATGGCTTCAGCTAGCTCTCGCCCCCTGGGTGAGTTGTATCTATCTCCCCACAGCCAGTGTCGCGCATTCCAGTCACCACCTACAAAGTACCTTTGTCCGCAAGCACGAAGTAGATAAATGAAATGTCTTTCTTCTATTCTGTTTCTTGGTGGGCAGTAAATTGTACTGAACTCCATGTCACCAAGGCCAGTGGCCACCTTAACTGATGACATCTGAATGGTTTGCGTTTCAGTCACCCTTTGTGGAAAATGGAGGTACTCTTCACCAATACCGCCGCGCCTCCGACGCCGTGATTATTACGCGATGGTTTGTACGCAGAATATATCTTCACTGTTTCTCCTCGGTTCAGCCTAATCTCATTTAAGAGAAGAATATCGACGCTGTTGTTGTGCGCGAAGAGCTCAATTTCTCTGGCTTTGCATGAAATGCCATTGGAATTCCAGATAAGAACCTTAAAGTGGTTCATTGCGAGGTAGAAACGTAGTAATTTCAAGCTGTTCTAAGCGCTGGTTGGTTTGTTTGTTTTGCTCTTGCTGTTCCTGTTGTTGCTGTTGAAGCCACATGAGAAATTGCTGTTGCTGCTGTTGTTGTTGAAGCTGTTGTTGCCATTGCTGAAATCGTTGTTGTTGCTCCAGAAGCGATTGTTCATCAAGAAATCTGTGCTGTTGATTACTGTCATCTCGTTGTTGCAGTGAATTTTGCGTCTGTATAATATCTAGATGGCGCTGAGCAACTCCAACGTTGCCTGGTTTAGAATTTCCTTTCGCTACTGCAGCGTAGTAGTATAGTATGTATTGCCATTGGCACTTTATGACAGTTGCTGTTGTATTATATTTTTTTTCTTTTGAGGCAGTTGCTGTGGCCGCTACTATAGTAATTGCGGTTGCTGAAAATTGTGACGCAATGCCAATTTTCCAGCCCTTATGCTACGGCCCATTTTACAGGTAGGAAATTGTTGCGGCTCTCTACCATTTGTAGTGGGATAAGAATGGTCTACGTGGGACATTGCAGAGAAGCGATTCGACCTGGTTGTATTTTTCACGCTCTTGGTTGTTCCCATTGACCGGCGAAGATAGTTTTGGTACCATTCACAACATTCATTGCTGGCCATGTGGTCTCCTTCACAGTGGATGCAGATAGGCTGCGCTTCAGAGACGCGTCCATATTGTGTAGTGGCGTGATCTTATCCACACTTGGCGCAATTTCGGTGCCGGCGGCAGTATTTGGCTGTGTGCCTATACTGTTGGCAGCGATGACATTGTGCGATTTCCGTTGCTTTTCGCATCCTTTCAATCTTCACCATCTGGCGGCAAAGACTAAATCTTATAAATTTAATTAATTTCGGCGCAGGGCTTAATATTGATGACCAAATATTTTTTCCATAGTATCCTTAGATGTAGGATTATGAATATGAAGAACATCGTGTCCAACTGCCTCTAATTACAATTCCGTGCGGTTTTTCCGTTTAAATTTGGTATGTATGATATTCAATACCTCCTTCTTCAAAATGGTTGATATATGCCCATTGTGTTGTGCACATTGGCAACGTCTTTTCTGAGTTCAAAAAGTTCATTTAATTTACTGACATTTACAACTATTTGTGGTGGTTTTGGGCCCTTAAGTTGTATGTCTCTGTCTTCAAATTTGTGGACAGGGCAGAGAGATCGGCGAGTTCCGATCTGCGTCATGGGAAATTCCTTCATCATCACTGTCTTCATGATCCACATCCATGTCCAGCACTGCAAATCTGTTTTCAGAGCTTGCTTTATTGCTGATGGTCAATGGTGAAGGCAGAATGGATTCTCTGCTTACGCACTAGAAGTAGGTGACAGAGATTTCTTATTCTTTTTTCTTTTAATCATTCGTTGCTTTTGGGCATCCAGCAATCTATTGGCAGAATCGCTGGTCGATGGCTCTACAGTGTCTGTGGAGCATATTGGTTTATGGCCATCATGGCTATCAATACGTCTGCCGGGGCAAGAGCTGCTGGGTCTTACAGTGGTTACAGTATAAGTGGGATTACTAGCCTCAGTAGTAAATGTTAGAGTCGTAGTGGTCGTGCTATTGCTGATGTGAGTTTCAGTGCACAAAAGGCGTTGATGTTCCACTGTTGTTTGTTGTTGTCCAATTGCCGACTCTGCAATTTAGAGTCCAAAGTTTAGAATGCGTGCTGTTTTGCACAGAAACGAATGCAACGGTAAAAGCAAAATAGATAAGCTTTTTTGTGCACATGCGCGACACTTGTAAACCGTTGTAAATTTCAGTTCGCACAGGATCCGAAACAGATTTATAATTTCGATAACACTAACCGCAAATCTTAACGAAAGCTTACTGCCTTACTGCCTGTCTATTCGGCTATTCCGTGGAAATCCCTGGCTGTGTCCCAAGATTCTGTGCGGAAGCATTGTTCAAGCCTCTACTGAAACAGTTTACCTTATCTGTGGAGCCTTAACAATTGCCTCATATATGAAATAAGTCCTTTGTCATTCCTCTTTATAAAAAAGGTAGCAAATTGGATGCAAGCAAACTTGATTTATTAAGTTTCCCTTCGATCTTCTAAATTGGTTTTTAAGTTACCTGAATGGCAGGACCCCACGGGTCCTCTTTAAAAGTTATTTTTCTTGTATACTCCGAGTCACATCCGGTATCCCACAAGGGAGCCACCTTGGTCCGCTTCTTTTTATCTTATTTATTAACGACCTTCCCTGAGTAATAAAACATTTGCGTGAACCTAAGTATATATGAATTGTTATTAACTTCAGCATAAAGAAGCATAGAATATGTGCTCCTTTAAGTTCACTTCCTGCAAATTTAACGGCCTGACGAACATCAGATACGTGATCAGAATTCATGCCTTTAATTACGGCATTGAAACCAGCCACCGGAATTTATTTAGTATATCTTTGTCGTTTTCAACCGAAAACTTTAGTAAGACTACTTACCCAATATTACATTTAATTACTTTTTTTCCCGTTCGTAGAGTAAAAGGATATACTAGATTAGTTGCAAAGCAGCAATGTTTGTAACAGTCAAAAGGAAGCGTTTCCGACTATATAAAGTATATATATTGGATACTATATAAAGTATTGATCAGGATCAATAGCCGAGTCGATCTGGCTACTTCTGCCTGTCCGTATGAATGTCTTGATCTCACTATAACTATAAAAGTTAGAAGGTTAAGATCAAGCATACAGATTCTAGAGACATACCAGAGCCACTACCACTCTTAAGCCCACACTTTTGAAAAATGTTTTAATATTTTTTCATAATTTATTAATCTTGTAAATTTTCAGAGACAATCCCGCAGCGCAAATTTGTTGATTCATGTTGCCCCATAAATAAATTTCTACCATTTCTATCGATCTGCCAAAAAACTTTTTGCCACTCCCACTTTAACGTAACTGCCACGCCAACATTTTGGAAAATTGTTGGATACTTTTTCATAATCTGTACTATGGAGTGTGCGATCATGAATGGTTTTCGGTACTGAGTGTAATATATAATATACAATTTCTTTTATAATTTCCTTCTTTAATTTTCATAGCCGAGAACTAATAGTTTCCTTTTAAGTCCTTTATACATTTTTCGGCGGAAAGGTGACCTAATTTTACATGTCATAACCTTATTTTTCGTTCTTCCAAAGAAATTAGAATAACAAGATGCGTAACGGCCATACATACATTGGCTTTACACTATGCAGCCACTTTTTTGGTGACGGCCAAAATTGCTCTCTGTCCGCTCGCTTACGATGAGAGCAAAAGAAATCTAAAAATAGAATTTGCTTGTATGAGTAAAAACAAGAGACGAGTGCGAGTGTGCGTGTTGTGCTTGAAGACGTTTTTCGGGCCGAAATCAATTTTGATCAAAGAAACGAATTCACATATTTGGGGTTTTTTATCCAATTTCGTAGCAATTTAAAAATATCAAATTGGAATACAAAAAAACAAAAAAACTAAAGCTGAACAACTGAATTTAATGTGCATTTTAAATAATAAAAATTGATCATTCACATACATCATATTAAGCCAAATGGCTTAATAAATATACTAAATAATTAAGGAAAACACAAAGGAAGTATTATTACTGCTGTAATTTAAAACTTAAATTTTCCAAAAAGAAGACATTACACTGAGGAATAAATATTTCATAAAAATAATACGTAGTAGAAAATTAAAATTTATATAATAAATAAAAATATTTAAACTGTTTATTGTAAAAGTCATATCTTGAGGCACGAAGTGCGGACACAGACACAAGGAATCAACAATCGTTGCCTTATTAATATTTCACACGTCGCAAGCTTAATACTCTAATGACAAATATTATAATATAGTAATTTTTGAAATTTATTTTGTGATATTATCTATATAATTGCAAATAAATGGTTGCAATAAATAGTTTTGAGTCTATTAAATGGACCGTTCCGAATATGAACTAAGACCAACGCTGAAAATTAAGTTTTGCCAAAATAAAACGAATCAAAACTTCGGGATCGATTGTGTTGTTTATTGATTAACGTTCAGCTTAAGACTAAAAATCAAATGAAAGTGAAAATGAGGAGAAGCCTCTGTGCTTAAAGGATATGTTAGTGTTTTTGGGAGAGCATTGCTCTTAGATGCTTAAGTATTTTGAGAGAGCATTGTTCTTGGATTCTTAAGTGGAGGAGAAGCCTCAGAGAGAGCAGGCAGACTTTAAGATTTGTTTACAAGAATGGCTAAGTGCCGCTGTCAAAGAATTTGTTTATTAGAATGCATACTGCGCAGATGACATACAGTATGGGGGTGTCAATATAATTAAACCAAAATGCAGAGTGGATATTTTTGTTATTTGATCCACATTAGCATGGTGGACACTTATTGTTTACGTTATGATCTGGATGCGGCTTTTCAATATGTTTACTCTACGTTATGTGGTTTTGTATGTGAATATGTCACTATATAGATTCGGCTATATTTAAATATTATATAAGCTACATTTAAATAATAATAACGTTAAGGCAATGCAAAGCAAGAATTTTTTACAAGGTGCCAATTGATCAAAAATAATATAGAATTAAAGTCTAAGAACTTCTTAGATGAAGGGCATGTTTTGTCAAATTTACAATGCATGTCACTGGCATGCCTATAAAAGAGCTGTTCGTTGTAGAGCTCTCCGCTCTCTCGCCACCTCTAGAGCCACGCCGAAAAAATCGTTTGCAAAAAAATCGAATGGTGTTCCTCATCTTGTTATTCTAGTGGTCTAGAATCGTCAATCGTTTGGTCTAAGGAATCGTCACTATTCTTTTTATAAATAACGCCATTAAATAATTAAAATGAATTGCAATTACCTTCCTGTACGGCTGTTTTTTAACTTGATTATTTCAGGCTCACGGGGTTTCCAATATAATCACTATTATCTGTGGATTTTGCTAGGGGCTCTATGACGTTGTCGCTATTTTCTATTTTCACTATTTCCAATGACCGCTATCTTAGGGTTTATGGCTTTTTTACTTAATGTATGCTCCAAATTTAATTAAATTTAAATCTGTCATTATTTTAAAATGTCTATGCTCTAAATAGACTCTAAATTGACTTAATGCATTAATAATCGCTAGGGTTTCAACTCGAAAATATAATAACTAGACTCAGCTGCATAAATTTCAAGTGAACATCACGATCTTGTCTCTGTCCAATGCGAGCTAGCGTCTGTGTGAAGTTCAGTCTCACGATTAGGGATAAAGATCGCTAATACTGGAGGATTAGATAAAACAGTTTTCAACGATTGAAAAACATCTAATTGTTCTTTATTAAGGGAAAATGGGCCTTATTGATTTAATAAATCCTCTAAAGGTTTCTCAATTTTTGCAAAGGATGGTACAAAAAGCCTAAAATATAAAAAAAGTCATAAGAAATTCTCATTAGGTTGGGATCACTAATACGATCTAATAATTTCTCTAGGATTTCTAAATGTTCCTCTAAAGTTTTGGTAGTGTGAAGAGTCTAAAACTCCACACAAATCTGGATGCAAGGGAGCAGCCTAGCAACAGCGAAGGCAACCGCCATGCAGGAAGAATCAACGGCGGTCAGGGAAAACGATGATTTATGGACCTTGGACCCCGGCAAAGCGGAGAGACCGTGAATTAACGTCATCGCGCAGTCGGAACGGAATCTGAAGGCGGAGGAGTAGGGATCAGTCAGCCAGACCGCGCATGGAAGAAGATAGTGAGACGGAGCATTGAAGGAAGGAGTTCGGGAGTGAGAACGCGCGGATAAGTCGGAAAAGAATAAACAGTGGAAGCGTCGGGCAGCAAGAGGCCCGCAGGACATGGAAGGACGAGCACTGCACGTAAAGAGTGATCCTCGGAGGGGAAGACAAGTACCTGGCGTGTTCGAAAGGGACAGTGGAGTCAGTGGTCAAAGCTGGTCCCAGGCCGAGCGTTGCCTCGCCCGTGGACGATACACACTGCCCCAAAACATCCTAATCCCGGCAGGGCCGACACGTCGTCCGTTGTCAAGGAGTACACAGGACAACGAAGGCAAGGCGTTGCAGGAGAAACGCCGCAGGAGCAGCGAGATCACCGGAGGAGTCAGCCATAAGATTGTAGAATAAATCGACTATTATAAGAACCAACTGCTTTTCCTTGGTCGGGCAATCACACAAATCATGAATTTGGTGGGACGAACGCACAAACTCTCTGAGCTAGCCGTTGCAAGCAGACATAGAAAATCAGTTCATTACAGTAGCCACCACATACACTTACACCATATCTGATTGTTCTTAATAAAGTCTAATAATACTTCTTTAAGCCAAATGGCATTCGTAAATTAATGTTGATTATTTTCTTGATAACTATCTATTTCGTTTTGATTATATAATTTTTCCTAATTAAATTATTTTTTTTTTAATAACTATAATTATTTATATTAGTTTCCTTATAGTTATCGGTTATTTATTTGTGAAAAGAGATGCACAAAATATGTTATTACTGCCGTAATTAACAGTATTATTTGAAAAGTTATATTCAGCATTTGTTTGTTATGTCATAATTGGACTTTCATTATTTTCATTGAATACCATCTTAGTAAAGTAAATGTAGTAGGTAGTAGTTAATGGTAATAATGTATCTTCTACGTCTAATAAACTAACTTTATATGCTTTTTTATATGCTTTATATGCTTAATATTTGTCCACATATTCCGTGGTATTATTAGGAACTAAAAAAATAAAACTTGATGGACCTGTGTCAAATAAAAAAAAAAAAACAGTAATGCAACTCTCTTCAACGTAAAAAAAATCATTACTTAACAGATGCTAGGTTTTCAGGGTCCGTCAGCTTCTCATATTGCACGGCGGCTACAGTGGTGAAGATCCTCTTCTTCGGGCAGTCCTGGTATTTGTGGTCCTGACTATAGCAGTGGAAGCAGGCACCTTCTGGTCTCTTTACAGTTGTGATCCTTGCTGAAGATGTATTTATTTGGTCATCATAACGTTACTCGAACCATTCGGATTTGCAAAAACCAACAGCTGATCACCTATTTTTACTTTGTCATATATGGTTATCTTCTTACGCAAATCATCCAGTGAGTGATTCACAAACGAGCGCACTCACAATTACACTAAATACATCAGAATCCGCTAAAATTACTTGCTTTGAAATGCCACAAAGCGATGTAATATTGTAGTGTGCTTTCATCAAGCGATCACTTTTCGTTCAGAAACCACTAGCAGCTCCCTGCTCAGTGCATTCCATGTCAAAGGATTTAATTAGATCATTTGAGTTTCAGCTAATCCACTGAATATGCGCTTTGCGTAGATCGGCGTTGATTTGGTACGCCATAAGTGTACCATTATGT
This sequence comes from Drosophila melanogaster, assembly GCF_000001215.4. Lineage (NCBI taxonomy): Eukaryota > Metazoa > Arthropoda > Insecta > Diptera > Drosophilidae > Drosophila > Drosophila melanogaster. The sequence goes on along the minus strand of NT_037436.4, from coordinate 27,194,593 downwards.
GTTAAAAATCCCGCAAAGTAATGAATTAAGGCTTCGACGTCTTTTATTTCAATGACGTGATTTCTACTTGTTCTCGTCCCTCCTTCCATTAGCTTAACTTCTGCTTCCAGTTCAGCTTAGGAGCTAGGTGCAGGTTTTCCAAGTTGTTTGCATCTCTAAGTGTATAAGTTAAGACAATTAATAAGTAAACTTAAGACAGTATAAGTCTTGCGCGATTATTGGATCACCCAAGAATCTTTTTGCTGGTGTCAGCACTTTGCTGGATGAGCGGTCGGCTTGCCGGTCGCGGTTAGCTCTAGTACAGTTGGATAAGTTTTTCAGTTTTGCTATGATCGCTGATTCAATAAAGAATCAAGCTCATACATCGAAGCTCCGTCGACGCGCGGTATATCTTCTTATTATCACGCTATCTGAGTCTCTACGCCAGAAGCCTTCGTAAACATCCTAATTCTACATTTGGATATACAACCTGCAATCCTTCGCGAAGACAGTTGCGTGGAAACCAACTCCCGTATAATCGCCAGGCCTGCGACTTGGGACTGCCGCGTGGGACTTTCCAGTGATTACATGCCAATTATGTCATGCTCAATCAAACAGAATCCACGACACAAAAAACATGAAAGTGGGCTGATCAAGTCTAAGACAACTTCAAATCACACAAGGAGAAAGTAAACAACTTATGTACCCAAAATCTTAACATATAAAATTTTCAATAAATTATTATCAGCCGTCTCTAAATAAAAAATGTCACATGCCAAGTACCCGGTTATTAATGTAAACGTAACTTTCTGCCGAATTAAAATATTAAATATTTGGCCTCTAAATAACTTGCGCTTAGTGTTAATCAGTTAATGGCCTTATGAGTTTCCTAGGCCCATATAGGGAAACCAAACAAAGTGATAGTGAAGAAGAACTCGCCTCACGGAACCTTAAACATCAACTAACACAGGCAGAAAAAACACATACACAATAATTGTGTCAGAAATTGAAATGTTAGTTCAGGCCCCGTTGGATAATCAAGAACAGAGGCTTATGGCCGAGTTAGCGGGTCAAATTAGTGCCGTAACCAACTTTCGAGGTGAAAATGGTGACATAGTAACTTAGATGACATAAGAGAAATCAGAGAAGTTAACCAAACGAATTCATTGTTTTCGCATGACAAACTTTCTGAGGCAAAATAATTTTAGATGTAGCTGGAACTGGTAAGATCTTTACTTCTTCAACATAATAACGGAGGCCACCTTTTTTTATGCCATAAATTAATTATTTTGTAACTCTGTGTTCCGATGTACAATTCTAACAAACCTCCTTGGTTTAATAAAGAGTTGACACGCCTAAGAAGGCTGTCATTTGTTTCAATGACCTCAAAATCATACGGTGTGAATCGTTTGAGCTAATGCATTTGCCTGTTCTTCCTCATTCCTAGCAAGGGCATTGGGCAGGAACCTGCCTAAAGGGATGTCGTTTAAGAGAATTAGTGCATTTCCAGAGTGAGTAATTAGCATTCACGGTATAGTCCAGTGACGTCAACGTTTGCTCAAAAAATTTGTTTCCAACTGGTCTCACCAAGTTTTTTTAGCTGAAAGAAGTCCACAGAAGTCGATCCCATGGGTCTTGAGATCGTCTTCGCAGGCGCATTTTTGTTACAATAAGCTCTCTAGCCTCTTCTGTGATTATAATGTCTTATCTAATCGGTTTTGTCGGAGAATCAGGAGGAGTTTAATCAGCAGCTGAAGAAATAAGCGTAATATCTAATTGAATGGAGCTCTCCATAAGCTGTAATGTTGGAACGATTGGTAACAAGCCGAGAAGATAGACGCGTTAACTCCAGCCGTTTGTATCGTGACGACTAGAGCCAAATTGTCACAGTCGAGATCCCAGTTAGCGCTTATGCTTGTACGAGAGTCCGGTATACTGCGGTGCGGTACTTGACACATATGGGTACCTTGTAGGTGATCCTGTAGCAAGAATATTAGCCCCACAACTAGAAATGGCTTCAGCTAGCTCTCGCCCCCTGGGTGAGTTGTATCTATCTCCCCACAGCCAGTGTCGCGCATTCCAGTCACCACCTACAAAGTACCTTTGTCCGCAAGCACGAAGTAGATAAATGAAATGTCTTTCTTCTATTCTGTTTCTTGGTGGGCAGTAAATCGTACTGAACTCCATGTCACCAAGGCCAGTGGCCACCTTAACTGATGACATCTGAATGGTTTGCGTTTCAGTCACTCTTTGTGGAAAATGGAGATACTCTTCACCAAGTATGGTACGACGCCGTGATTATTACGCGATGGTTTGTACGCAGAATATATCTTCACTGTTTCTCCTCGGTTCAGCCTAATCTCATTTAAGAGAAGAATATCGACGCTGTTGTTGTGCGCGAAGAGCTCAATTTCTCTGGCTTTGCATGAAATGCCATTGGAATTCCAGATAAGAACCTTAAAGTGGTTCATTACGAGGTAGAAACGTAGTAATTTCAAGCTGTTCTAAGCGCTGGTTGGTTTGTTTGTTTTGCTCTTGCTGTTCCTGTTGTTGCTGTTGAAGCCACATGAGAAATTGCTGTTGCTGCTGGTGTTGTTGAAGCTGTTGTTGCCATTGCTGAAACCGTTGTTGTTGGTCCAGAAGCGATTGTTCATCAAGAAATCTGTGCTGTTGATTACTGTCATCTCGTTGTTGCAGTGAATTTTGCGTCTGTATAATATCTAGATGGCGCTGAGCAACTCCAACGTTGCCTGGTTTAGAATTTCCTTTCGCTACTGCAGCGTAGTAGTATAGTATGTATTGCCATTGGCACTTTATGACAGTTGCTGTTGTATTATATTTTTTTTTCTTTTGAGGCAGTTGCTGTGGCCGCTACTATAGTAATTGCGGTTGCTGAAAATTGTGACGCAATGCCAATTTTCCAGCCCTTATGCTACGGCCCATTTTACAGGTAGGAAATTGTTGCGGCTCTCTACCATTTGTAGTGGGATAAGAATGGTCTACGTGGGACATTGCAGAGAAGCGATTCGACCAGGTTGTATTTTTCACGCTCTTGGTTGTTCCCATTGACCGGCGAAGATAGTTTTGGTACCATTCACAACATTCATTGCTGGCCATGTGGTCTCCTCCACAGTGGATGCAGATAGGCTGCGCTTCAGAGACGCGTCCATATTGTGTAGTGGCGTGATCTTATCCACACTTGGCGCAATTTCGGTGCCGGCGGCAGTATTTGGCTGTGTGCCTATACTGTTGGCAGCGATGACATTGTGCGATTTCCGTTGCTTTTCGCATCCTTTCAATCTTCACCATCTGGCGGCAAAGACTAAATCTTATAAATTTAATTAATTTCGGCGCAGGGCTTAATATTGATGACCAACTATTTTTTCCATAGTATCCTTAGATGTAGGATTATGAATATGAAGAACATCGTGTCCAACTGCCTTCAAGCTATCTGTAATATTTTTGTTTAGGGTGCTGTGATGTAGACCTCTAATTACAATTCCGTGCGGTTTTTCCGTTTAAATTTGGTATGTATGATATTCAATACCTCCTTCTTCAAAATGGTTGATATATGCCCATTGTGTTGTGCACATTGGCAACGTCTTTTCTGAGTTCAAAAAGTTCATTTAATTTACTGACATTTACAACTATTTGTGGTGGTTTTGGGCCCTTAAGTTGTATGTCTCTGTCTTCAAATTTGTGGACAGGGCAGAGAGATCGGCGAGTTCCGATCTGCGTCATGGGAAATTCCTTCATCATCACTGTCTTCATGATCCACATCCATGTCCAGCACTGCAAATCTGTTTTCAGAGCTTGCTTTATTGCTGATGGTCAATGGTGAAGGCAGAATGGATTCTCTGCTTACGCACTAGAAGTAGGTGACAGAGATTTCTTATTCTTTTTTCTTTTAATCATTCGTTGCTTTTGGGCATCCAGCAATCTATTGGCAGAATCGCTGGTCGATGGCTCTACAGTGTCTGTGGAGCATATTGGTTTATGGCCATCATGGCTATCAATACGTCTGCCGGGGCAAGAGCTGCTGGGCTTACAGTGGTTACAGTATAAGTGGGATTACTAGCCTCAGTAGTAAATGTTAGAGTCGTAGTGGTCGTGCTATTGCTGATGTGAGTTTCAGTGCACAAAAGGCGTTGATGTTCCACTGTTGTTTGTTGTTGTCCAATTGCCGACTCTGCAATTTAGAGTCCAAAGTTTAGAATGCGTGCTGTTTTGCACAGAAACGAATGCAACGGTAAAAGCAAAATAGATAAGCTTTTTTGTGCACATGCGCGACACTTGTAAACCGTTGTAAATTTCAGTTCGCACAGGATCCGAAACAGATTTATAATTTCGATAACACTAACCGCAAATCTTAACGAAAGCTTACTGCCTTACTGCCTGTCTATTCGGCTATTCCGTGGAAATCCCTGGCTGTGTCCCAAGATTCTGTGCGGAAGCATTGTTCAAGCCTCTACTGAAACAGTTTACCTTATCTGTGGAGCCTTAACAATTGCCTCATATATGAAATAAGTCCTTTGTCATTCCTCTTTATAAAAAAGGTAGCAAATTGGATGCAAGCAAACTTGATTTATTAAGTTTCCCTTCGATCTTCTAAATTGGTTTTTAAGTTACCTGAATGGCAGGACCCCACGGGTCCTCTTTAAAAGTTATTTTTCTTGTATACTCCGAGTCACATCCGGTATCCCACAAGGGAGCCACCTTGGTCCGCTTCTTTTTATCTTATTTATTAACGACCTTCCCTGAGTAATAAAACATTTGCGTGAACCTAAGTATATATGAATTGTTATTAACTTCAGCATAAAGAAGCATAGAATATGTGCTCCTTTAAGTTCACTTCCTGCAAATTTAACGGCCTGACGAACATCAGATACGTGATCAGAATTCATGCCTTTAATTACGGCATTGAAACCAGCCACCGGAATTTATTTAGTATATCTTTGTCGTTTTCAACCGAAAACTTTAGTAAGACTACTTACCCAATATTACATTTAATTACTTTTTTTCCCGTTCGTAGAGTAAAAGGATATACTAGATTAGTTGCAAAGCAGCAATGTTTGTAACAGTCAAAAGGAAGCGTTTCCGACTATATAAAGTATATATATTGGATACTATATAAAGTATTGATCAGGATCAATAGCCGAGTCGATCTGGCTACTTCTGCCTGTCCGTATGAATGTCTTGATCTCACTATAACTATAAAAGTTAGAAGGTTAAGATCAAGCATACAGATTCTAGAGACATACCAGAGCCACTACCACTCTTAAGCCCACACTTTTGAAAAATGTTTTAATATTTTTTCATAATTTATTAATCTTGTAAATTTTCAGAGACAATCCCGCAGCGCAAATTTGTTGATTCATGTTGCCCCATAAATAAATTTCTACCATTTCTATCGATCTGCCAAAAAACTTTTTGCCACTCCCACTTTAACGTAACTGCCACGCCAACATTTTGGAAAATTGTTGGATACTTTTTCATAATCTGTACTATGGAGTGTGCGATCATGAATGGTTTTCGGTACTGAGTGTAATATATAATATACAATTTCTTTTATAATTTCCTTCTTTAATTTTCATAGCCGAGAACTAATAGTTTCCTTTTAAGTCCTTTATACATTTTTCGGCGGAAAGGTGACCTAATTTTACATGTCATAACCTTATTTTTCGTTCTTCCAAAGAAATTAGAATAACAAGATGCGTAACGGCCATACATACATTGGTTTTACACTATGCAGCCACTTTTTTGGTGACGGCCAAAATTGCTCTCTGTCCGCTCGCTTACGATGAGAGCAAAAGAAATCTAAAAATAGAATTTGCTTGTATGAGTAAAAACAAGAGACGAGTGCGAGTGTGCGTGTTGTGCTTGAAGACGTTTTTCGGGCCGAAATCAATTTTGATCAAAGAAACGAATTCACATATTTGGGGTTTTTTATCCAATATCGTAGCAATTTAAAAATATCAAATTGGAATACAACAAAACAAAAAAACTAAAGCTGAACAACTGAATTTAATGTGCATTTTAAATAATAAAAATTGATCATTCACATACATCATATTAAGCCAAATGGCTTAATAAATATACTAAATAATTAAGGAAAACACAAAGGAAGTATTATTACTGCTGTAATTTAAAACTTAAATTTTCCAAAAAGAAGACATTACACTGAGGAATAAATATTTCATAAAAATAATACGTAGTAGAAAATTAAAATTTATATAATAAATAAAAATATTTAAACTGTTTATTGTAAAAGTCATATCTTGAGGCACGAAGTGCGGACACAGACACAAGGAATCAACAATCGTTGCCTTATTAATATTTCACACGTCGCAAGCTGAATACTCTAATGACAAATATTATAATATAGTAATTTTTGAAATTTATTTTGTGATATTATCTTTATAGATTCGGCTATATTTAAATATTATATAAGCTACATTTAAATAATAATAACGTTAAGGCAATGCAAAGCAAGAATTTTTTACATGGTGCCAATTGATCAAAAATAATATAGAATTAAAGTCTAAGAACTTCTTAGATGAAGGGCATGTTTTGTCAAATTTACAATGCATGTCACTGGCATGCCTATAAAAGAGCTGTTCGTTGTAGAGCTCTCCGCTCTTAAACAAAAATTCGAGAGATACTGGAGCCACCTCTAGAGCCACGCCGAAAAAATCGTTTGCAAAAAAATCGAATGGTGTTCCTCATCTTGTTATTCTAGTGTCTTTGGTCTAAGGAATCGTCACTATTCTTTTTATAAATAACGCCATTAAATAATTAAAATGAATTGCAATTACCTTCCTGTACGGCTGTTTTTTAACTTGATTATTTCAGGCTCACGGGGTTTCCAATATAATCACTATTATCTGTGTATTTCGCTAGGGGCTCTATGACGTTGTCGCTATTTTCTATTTTCACTATTTCCAATGACCGCTATCTTAGGGTTTATGGCTTTTTTACTTAATGTATGCTCCAAATTTAATTAAATTCAAATCTGTCATTATTTTAAAATGTCTATGCTCTAAATAGACTCTAAATTGACTTAATGCATTAATAATCGCTAGGGTTTCAACTCGAAAATATAATAACTAGACTCAGCTGCATAAATTTCAAGTGAACATCACGATCTTGTCTCTGTCCAATGCGAGCTAGCGTCTGTGTGAAGTTCAGTCTCACGATTAGGGATAAAGATCGCTAATACTGGAGGATTAGATAAAACAGTTTTCAACGATTGAAAAACATCTAATTGTTCTTCATTAAGGGAAAATGGGCCTTATTGTTTTAATAAATCCTCTAAAGGTTTCTCAATTTTTGCAAAGGATGGTACAAAAAGCCTAAAATATAAAAAAAGTCATAAGAAATTCACATTAGGTTGGGATCACTAATACGATCTAATAATTTCTCTAGGATTTCTAAATGTTCCTCTAAAGTTTTGGTAGTGTGAAGAGTCTAAAACTCCACACAAATCTGGATGCAAGGGAGCAGCCTAGCAACAGCGAAGACAACCGCGATGCAGGAAGAATCAACGGCGGTCAGGGAAAACGATGATATATGGACCTTGGACCCCGGCAAAGCGGAGAAACCGTGAATTAACGTCATCGTGCAGTCGGAACGGAATCTGAAGGCGGAGGAGTAGGGATCAGTCAGCCAGACCGCGCATGGAAGAAGATAGTGAGACGGAGCATTGAAGGAAGGAGTTCGGGAGTGAGAACGCGCGGATAAGTCGGAAAAGAATAAACAGTGGAAGCGTCGGGCAGCAAGAGGCCCGCAGGACATGGAAGGACGAGCACTGCACGTAAAGAGTGATCCTCGGAGGGGAAGACAAGTACCTGGCGTGTTCGAAAGGGACAGTGGAGTCAGTGGTTAAAGCTGGTCCCAGGCCGAGCGTTGCCTCGCCCGTGGACGATACACACTGCCCCAAAACATCCTAATCCCGGCAGGGCCGACACGTCGTCCGTTGTCAAGGAGTACACAGGACAACGAAGGCAAGGCGTTGCAGGAGAAACGCCGCAGGAGCAGCGAGATCACCGGAGGAGTCAGCCATAAGATTGTAGAATAAATCGACTATTATAAGAACCAACTGCTTTTCCTTGGTCGGGCAATCACACAAATCATGAATTTGGTGGGACGAACGCACACACTCTCTGAGCTAGCCGTTGCAAGCAGACATAGAAAATCAGTTCGTTACAGTAGCCACCACATACACTTACACCATATCTGATTGTTCTTAATAAAGTCTAATAATACTTCTGTAATAAATCGTTGAAAAATGGCTTATTCATTCTTTAAGCCAAAATTTTTTTTTTTTTTTTTACTTTGCTTTTATTTATTGAATCTTCTTGTATAAGAACTAACAATAAGTTTAAAAATCTTAACTATAACAAGTATTTTTTGAACAGTTGTATTATTTTTCCAACTGTTCTACGATTAAACGGCCCTAATAATTTATTCGCTGGGTTGGTAGGTCCTTTCGCCGGAGACGGGAACGGCTGCTGAGCTGGATTAGACCTCGCGCTAGGTGGTTGGGGTGCGTGTAAAGCTTGCTATGGTATTTTTCCTTAAGTTCCGTGATTGCGTTGGTAACTGATGGGATATTTAAGTCTCTTTTGATGTTTTCACTCCGAACGTACCACGGTGCCCCAGTGATGGTTCTCAGAATCTTTGATTGTGCTCGCTGAATGATGTCAATATTGCTGTTGCTGGCATTGCCCCATAACTGTGAGCCATAGGTCCAGATTGGTTTCAATATAGAATTGTAGAGCAAGACCTTGTGATCTAGCCAGTGTAAGTTGTTGGCTTTGAGTTTAAGTTGGTTTTATTTTGGCTTCAATGTGCCTGCGCCATGTGAGTCTTCTGTCAAGGTGTACTCCTAGGTACGCTACTCCTCTGCTTTCGGGAGTGGTATGTTGTTCAATAAGAGCGGAGGACAGTCTTGTCTGTTTAGCGTAAACGTCACGTGCTTGCATTTTTGCTCGTTTACTTTTATTCGCCAGTCAGAGAGCCACTTCTCAATGTCGATGAGGTACAGTGCCAACTGTGCTGTAGCTTGGATAGGGGACCTTGAACGACTAAGGATAGCTGTATCGTATCTATTTGTAGGGATGTCGGCTGTATAGATGAGGTATAAGGTTGGCCCAAGAACGCTGCCTTGAGGGACTCCAGCCTCAATTGTATGATCAGTGGAAGTGGCAGTGTTGCACCGCACTGAAAACTTTCTGTCATAGAGGTAAGACTTTAGAAGTTTGTGTGTGCTTTCGGGTAGGGATGTTTTAATTTTAAACATTAGGCCGTCGACCCAGACTCTGTCGAATGCGTCGGATACGTCTAAAAATACTGCTGTACAGTATTCGCGATATTCAAATGCAGTTCTTATTTCCGTTGTAATATGATTCACCTGTTCAATGATTCCATGGCTTTCGCGAAATCGAAATTGGTGGACTGGGATTATATTGTGGTATATCAGATGTTGATTAAGTCGGATCAGCAGGCATTTTTCGAATAGTTTCGAAATGCATGAGAGTAGACTTATTGGTCTGTAAGATGAAGCGACTGTGTGGTTCTTACCAGGCTTTGGAATCATTATGATAATCGACCTCTTCCATCGTTGTGGAAAGTAACCAAGTTTAGTGATGGTATTAAAGAGCTTGGTTATGTAGCGAACTGCAGAATGTGGCAGCTGGATGATCATTTCCGGTGTTATAAGGTCGCAGCCGGGGGATTTTTTCGGGCTGAGATTGTCTTTGATTATTTTAGTTATTTCTTTAGGACGAAACACAATTGGGGTGTGTTGCTGGTGGCGGTTTACGGGATAGGACGGTAGCGCGAATGTGCTAGTAGCCTGGTTTGGCGTGAACACATTTTGTAGGTGAGCGGCAAATGTGGTGGCTCTGTGTTCATCACTACGGGCCCAGCCACCTGAGGAATTCCTTATCGGCAAAACGGTTTCAGTCGGTGGGCGAAGAGTTGAGTGGGCTCGCCACAGTGACTTTTGTTTTGTGCCTGTTGGTGTGAGTTGCTCTATGTATCGGCGCTGATCGTCGTCCTCTTCTTGTTTCAGATCGTTGGCCAGTTTCCGTGTGGCTGCTTTTAGCTTTTAGCTTTTGTTTTGCAGTTGGGGATCTGGAAGATTGCCATTCTCTGCGTAAGCGACGTTTTACGTGGACGAGTTGCTCGATTTGTACGTTGGTCTTTTTTGAATTAATTGTATTATTTGTTATTTTGGGTGTTGCAGTAAGAGCTGCTGCAGTAAGGATGGATTGCAATGCACACGCAGTATACGGCCGCTAGTGTAAGGAGAGTGTTGTCATCCAGCTGAATGTTGATAGATGTGGCCTGAAGATGATTTTCCGCAAATTCTTTGTAAAAGTGGTGCTTCATACGGTTCCTTATGAGTATGGCGGTGCCACCGTGTGCTTTTCCGTCGGGATGATTTGTACCGTAGAAATGGTAGTCTCTTATTTGAATATTGTATTTGCTTGTGAGATGAGTTTCCGAAAGAAGCATTACGTCGATATGCTTCTCATGTAGGAATTGAGCTAGCTCAAGTTTGCGCTGTGAAACGCCATTGGCGTTCCACGTAGCTATGCGTAAGGTAGCCATTATTTATTTGATTGTTGGGCTACAAGCATTTGTATCAAAAGGTTTTGATTACGCATCATGTCTTGAATGGTGGTCTTCATAAATGTCATAAATTTCATCATGCTCTGTTGTAAGGCTTGCATTATAGCTTCAGTTTTTGTTTCCTGCTGCGCATCTGGGTTATAGTTTTGTTGTGTATCTAATTTTGTGTGCACTTCATGTGCAGTTCGGGAATTTTGGGTTGGAGGCGTCATACCTGATTTTAAAACGTTAGCAAATGTTGTCTTGTTAGTGTTGGATGTAGGCCAGGGAGCGAAACTTGCTGCTTTCGAGAAAATTACTTCTGGATTTGTCTCTGATGGTATCAGGGTAGCTGTTCCTTGGTGTGCCCGCGCCGTGTTCATTCTTTTGTGAAGACGGTTTTTCAGCTCTTTGTAGATTGGACAGCCTCTGTAGTTTGCTGTGTGATTGCCCCCACAGTTATTGCATTTTTTCTCGCATGCATTTTCTTTGTTAGTTTGACACTGTTTGGAGTCGTGGAGATCTCCACAGACTACGCACACCGGGCGAAGTGTACAATATGACCTCGTGTGGCCATACTCTTGGCAGTTTGTACATTGTACAGGAGCGTTGCGTTTGTGCGGCTCTTCTACCGTGATTCTACGGTGCAGAAGGAGCTGGAGTTTGTAAATTGGGTGAACCTCGTTTTTTCTAGGAGGCTTGTTTTCTGGTTCAAGCTCAATCTTGAAGAGTGGTTGGGGCTGCCTGTTTCTGTTTTTGATATTGAACACGCTTTTGGCGTAAAATCCCTTTTCCTTTAGCGCCTCAGTTATCTCTTCGGGCGTAACATCAGACTCAATGCCCTTCAGGACTACTTGCAGGCCCTTGCTGCTTTTAAGCTGGTAGGTGTAGAAGCCTATTTTTTGTGCGATAAAATAGTTTGTGACTTTTCTGTAGTCGTCCTCCGTTTTCGTCTGAAGTTTGATTTCATTGATAGTACCTCTTACGAGGGGAATTATATGAAAGCTATCTTTTCCAATAAGGCCAATCAAAGTATTTACAAGACCGCTTGTGCTCTTCTCGCGGAGGCTTTGTTTTCTTCGGTTCGATATCAACGGTTCCCAGCGGCACGTCCTCAGCGGTATCTACCAGCAAGGCAAATCTGTTGGTATTTGCAGGGGCTACATTTTTGATCAAGGTAGAGTTGTCGCGTGTATTTTTCGGCTTGTTTCCCAAATCTGAATTTTCCGGGCTGAGCTTTCGCTTTATTGTAATGTAGCGGTCCATTCCAGTCTGCCAAGTCGGCCCAGCTTTTTTGTTTACGTTTTCGTTTTGTTTTGCTGGTAGTGCAGCAGTACCGTTTATTGCTTGCGGTTTTGCTTTCGCTGACTTAGTCAGACCGTGAGCGGGTGCAGCCGATGACGAGGTAGAGCGGGCTGTCGGTCTATCTCCAGCTGTTGTTGTTGGAGGTAGCGGGGCTTCTGTCGGAGCTAAGAGAGCGGGAGAGCAGGAGCGCGCTCTTTCTTGATTTGTTGGTAGAAGAAGGTTTCTTGGGCTATGGGTTATTGACCGCTCGATGTCTGCGTTTGGGGTTGTCGGTGAGACGTAGGAGAAGTACGCGTTGTTGCGTTGAATTGAGAGCCGGCGTTCGTCATGCTCGCGCTGACGCTGAGCGCGAGTGTCGTTCTGACTCATAGTTTTATTATTTAAGATAACAAATCACTATATATTTAAGCGATCTTGCATCGCATAGAGCGTCTCTTTCGCTTTCGGATTTTTTATTTAGTTTATTTTATTTGGCGTTCACTTCACTCAAAACAACCGATTTTGTGCGGAGCACTATAAAAACGTCTTCACACGTCGGCGATCGATGTCGAACCTTTAAGCCAAATGGCATTCGTAAATTAATGTTGATTATTTTCTTGATAACTATCTATTTCTTTTTGATTATGTAATTTTTCCTAATTAAATTATTTTTTTTTTTAATAACTAAAATTATTTTTATTAGTTTCCTTATAGTTATCGGTTATTTATTTGTGAAAAGAGATGCACAAAATATGTTATTACTGCCGTAATTAACAGTATTATTTGAAAAGTTATATTCAGCATTTGTTTGTTATGTCATAATTGGACTTTCATTATTTTCATTGAATACCATCTTAGTAAAGTAAATGTAGTAGGTAGTAGTTAATGGTAATAATGTATCTTCTACGTCTAATAAACTAACTTTATATGCTTTTTTATATGCTTTATATGCTTAATATTTGTCCACATATTCCGTGGTATTATTAGGAACTAAAAAAATAAAACTTGATGGACCTGTGTCAAATAAAAAAAAAAAAACAGTAATGCAACTCTCTTCAACGTAAAAAAATCATTACTTAACAGATGCTAGGTTTTCAGGGTCCGTCAGCTTCTCATATTGCACGGCGGCTACAGTGGTGAAGATCCTCTTCTTCGGGCAGTCCTGGTATTTGTGGTCCTGACTATAGCAGTGGAAGCAGGCACCTTCTGGTCTCTTTACAGTTGTGATCCTTGCTGAAGATGTATTTATTTGGTCATCATAACGTTACTCGAACCATTCGGATTTGCAAAAACCAACAGCTGATCACCTATTTTTACTTTGTCATATATGGTTATCTTCTTACGCAAATCATCCAGTGAGTGATTCACAAACGAGCCCACTCACAATTACACTAAATACATCAGAATCCGCTAAAATTACTTGCTTTGAAATGCCACAAAGCGATGTAATATTGTAGTGTGCTTTCATCAAGCGATCACTTTTCGTTCAGAAACCACTAGCAGCTCCCTGCTCAGTGCATTCCATGTCAAAGGATTTAATTAGATCATTTGAGTTTCAGCTAATCCACTGAATATGCGCTTTGCGTAGATCGGCGTTGATTTGGTACGCCATAAGTGTACCATTATGTGTTAAAAATCCCGCAAAGTAATGAATTAAGGCTTCGACGTCTTTTATTTCAATGACGTGATTTCTACTTGTTCTCGTCCCTCCTTCCATTAGCTTAACTTCTGCTTCCAGTTCAGCTTAGGAGCTAGGTGCAGGTTTTCCAAGTTGTTTGCATCTCTAAGTGTATAAGTTAAGACAATTAATAAGTAAACTTAAGACAGTATAAGTCTTGCGCGATTATTGGATCACCCAAGAATCTTTTTGCTGGTGTCAGCACTTTGCTGGATGAGCGGTCGGCTTGCCGGTCGCGGTTAGCTCTAGTACAGTTGGATAAGTTTTTAAGTTTTGCTATGATCGCTGATTCAATAAAAAATCAAGCTCATACATCGAAGCTCCGTCGACGCGCGGTATATCTTCTTATTATCACGCTATCTGAGTCTCTACGCCAGAAGCCTTCGTAAACATCCTAATTCTACATTTGGATATACAACCTGCAATCCTTCGCGAAGACAGTTGCGTGGAAACCAACTCCCGTATAATCGCCAGGCCTGCGACTTGGGACTGCCGCGTGGGACTTTCCAGTGATTACATGCCAATTATGTCATGCTCAATCAAACAGAATCCACGACACAAAAAACATGAAAGTGGGCTGATCAAGTCTAAGACAACTTCAAATCACACAAGGAGAAAGTAAACAACTTATGTACCCAAAATCTTAACATATAAAATTTTCAATAAATTATTATCAGCCGTCTCTAAATAAAAAATGTCACATGCCAAGTACCCGGTTATTAATGTAAACGTAACTTTCTGCCGAATTAAAATATTAAATATTTGGCCTCTAAATAACTTGCGCTTAGTGTTAATCAGTTAATGGCCTTATGAGTTTCCCAGGCCCATATAGGGAAACCAAATCACAAAGTGATAGTGAAGAAGAACTCGCCTCACGGAACCTTAAACATCAACTGGCACAGGCAGAAAAAACACATACCCAATGAATGTGTCCCAAATTGAAATGTTAGTTCAAGCCGAGTTTGCGGATCAAATTAGTGCCGTTAACCAACAATTACAAAATTTGCGCCGGGGGTGTGATTTCATAAGCCAGTAAAACCTACTGACTTTTAGCTTCAAATGCATCTTCTGTCTAGATGAACTTCGAGGTAAATGGCTGAATCACTTCGTGGAATTTGGACATTGTTTAGAGTTAATGGGGGACAGCTACGCCTATTAAGCGTAATTGTGGCATGTTTGCCTTTCTGCTCATTGATTGTAAAACGCCAGTTAGCCAGCCAATTCTTCACAACAGTTAGGTGACCTGCCAGGTGCACTGATGCTTGCAGAGGGCATTTCGATCGGCTGAGAATTGAGGTGTCATCAGCAACAGTTAAAAGTGTTGTTCGATCACTTGTAGGGATGTCAGCTGTGTATAGGAGATACAGTTTCGGACCAAGAACGCTACCCTTAGGGACTCCCGCTTCGATGACATGGCCTTGGAGGTATTCGCATTGCACCTTTTATAGCAAAGCTTCTTTTGAAAAGATAATATTCAAACAGCTTATGTGTATTTGGTGGAAGGAGTGTTATTATTTTATACATAGGGCCCACTAACCACACTCGGTCGAATGCCACGGCCACACCTCCCGCACCTAAAAAAGAGAACAGGAACGAGGAAATGAATATAATATAAAATAACTATATTAAATATTACTGTTAGTAGGATCCAATTATGTAATAAAAAAGTTAAAATCGATTGCTTTAAGAGTGGCAGAGTCAAGATTACAAATAATAGAATAAAGTCTATTATAGTCAGAACATAAAACTCTGTAAGGGTCATACATCAACAATGATTTAAGATAAGGCGTAGTTTCTAGTGAATCTACTTGGAACCGAGAAGTTAAGGCGACTAATCAAGTCGGGACTCTAAACATCCCCACAAATAAACTTACAAATAAAGACTGTTCCAAGCGTTGTTCTACGGTTAGCTAGGGAAGGTAAATTAAATAAAAGTAGTCTACTGGAATAAGGAGGTAATATACGGTTTGCATCCCAATTTAGGCGCCGCAAGGCAAAAAGTAAGAAGTTTTTTTGGACCGATTCAATGCGGTCCGAGTGGACTGCGTATTGTAAACTCTAAACAGGTGATCCATACTCGAGAATCGGACGGACTAACGAAATAAATAAGGGTTTAGTCCTGTAAGGATCATCAAACCAAGCACACCCCTGGCTTTATTGACAATAGACGAAATATGGTCAGAAAATTTTAGTTTAGGGTCCAGAAGAATACCAAAATCATCAAACCCGTGTTATTCTGTCCAAAGAGCACCCACTTAGAGTGTAAGTCGTGCGTTTTGGGTTGGCACGACAAAAGGTCACAACTTTACACTTGGAGCCATTTAAGTCTAATACGTTATCCCGGCACCATATTTGAAATCGGTCTAGATCGGATTGTAAGTCCAAATGGCACGAAGTGTCCTTGTGTTGGAGGCATTATTTAACATCGTCTGCGTACATAATTATGCGCGAATTTTTTATTATTAAGGGGAGGTCGTTAATCAATAAGGTAAAAAGAAACGGACCAAGATGGCTCCCTTGTGGGACACCGGATGTGACTCGGAGAATACAAGATAAAGAATTTTTAAAGAGGACTTGTTGTGTCCTGCCATTCAAATAGCTTGAAATCCAATTTAGAAGATCAACAGGGAAACCTAAAAGATCAAGTTTCCTTACTAGAAATGAATGATTAACAGAGTCAAATGCTTTACTAAAGTTAGTGTAGACAACATCTGTTTGAAGATTATAATACTACGTAAGAAAATCATGGGAGCAGCACATGATTCTCAATTAACCATGTTACAGTTTTAAACTTTCAAGCAATTTTTTCCATATTGGATTTTATTTATAACGATAAAAAAATAACCAAGCCATATTCTCGAATCAGAATTAAGTACCCTTATACAGGGACGCTTAAGTATTACAGAATTCTACAACGAAGTAAACCAGAAAATGACATGGAAAAAAATATGGAAAAGACAGCGAAATAAAAAAGGAAACGAATAAAACAATTAGGATCAACGTGCTTAGAATTTTTATTTCTGGATTGAACAGTTTAATCTCAGATACACTTTTTTCTCTAAACCCACCAGACTTGCCAAATAACTACAATCGCCAGAGTAATAATTATAGACGGGGGTATAATAATAACAGACATAATCATAATAATTTGTAGCCAAGACATAATTTTAATCGATACCCAACACAAAAACTGAATCTCAAACCCCGTTGAAAAGAGAAGCAAATGGGACCGTAAGTCAAGCACCCCAGAAGGGAATGAGAATATATGACATTGATGAGGATCATATTTTAGATCAGAACCGTACAGGGGAGTGGCTCATATAACCAGAATAGACAGAAAAACAAAAAACAACTAAAAATATTAATTGGCACAGATGCCACATCTTGCTATATAAAAAAAGGAATTTATGAAAATAAAAAAGAATTGCCAACTTACAAGATTGCAAGATGATTGGGTATCATAGAATATAATGGGAAAAAAGAAAAGCTCGAATATTATGACAATGAGGATTTGTGTTCAATTCAGGAAAAAAATATTCTTCCATTAAAAGAATATATTATAAAAAAAAATATTCTGATAAACAAAAAGTATTTAAAACCGAAACGGTAATGAGCAAAGGAAGTTTTTATAGCATGGGATCAACGAATCCTGAGCGCACCGACGTTGAATTATCCGTCAACAAGAAAACTAATAGTTTGGGATCCACAAATCCTGATCACGCCGTCGTTGAATTTTTCGACAAAGAAAAATTTTAAATCAAATAAAAGATTTTGAAAATAAGATTTTAAATAAAATTTAAAAGGAGCATTTTGAAATAAATATGAAACTTTCTTTTCGAACAGATATTCGAGGAGAAATAAATACTAACAGGGCAATTTATAGCAAACCTTATGCTATGTCAGTCTCAGATTTCGTAAATAATGAAATCGATAGAATGCTAAAGGAAAAAATTATAAGACCAAGTAGAAGCCTTTATAATTCACGAGTCTTAGTAGTACCCAAAAAGGGTCAAAACCAAGATGGAACTCTAAGACATCGACTAGTTATTGACTATTAAAAATGAAACGAAAACACAATACCGGACAGATGCGTGATGCAAGACCCGTCTGTAATATTATCTAAGGAAAGTCAAAAAATTTCTTAACAATTGATTTGGAATCAGGATTTCATCAAATCTTAATGAAAGAGTCAGATATTGAAAAACAGCCTTTTCTATTAACAATGGGAAATTTGAAGTCTTACGTATGCCATTTGGGCTAAAAATCGCACCTAGAATATTTCAAAGAACAATATTATATTAAGAGAACAAGTCGGAAAAACTTGCCAAGTTTATATGGATGGTATAATAATTTATTTAAATACAATTGAAAAACATTATACTGATCCTCTCTTAAAAAATGTAAATTCTTTAAATTAGAAACAGTATTTCTTGGCTAAACAAAACATTAGAGGGCTTCCAAGTTTTTAGGCCTCACTGGATATTACCGAAAATTTGTCCGAAATTATGCAAAAATTGCATAATCGGTATAGAAGTACAAACACCCCATCAATCTTTATCTTTTACAATCTCGGATAAAAATCCAAACGCAGAAATTAAAAGATGGTATTCTTTCATAGAAAGTTTCACCCCAAAAATAATATATAAACCCGGAACAACAAATGTAATAGCTAATAGCAATATTACAAACAGCGATATAGAACAATCAAGCTCAGATCAAAATACACAGCATTCTGCATAAAGTAGTTTTGAAAATGTAATACATGAGACCCGTAAACCGTTAAATCAGTTTCAACTGTTATTAACAACGGGTAGGTATACGATATATGAGTTATTGAGAGTTTTTGATAAGACACGACATAAATCGAATATGATACGCCAGAATATTTAATAGGAATATTAGGAGAATATCTACCGCCAAGCATAACGGTAGGAATTCATTGCACTTTAGAAGATCTTTATCATATTCAATTACCTTTAAAAAATTATTTTAATAACAAATATCTGTTTACTAAAATATTTCTGCAAGACGTAAAGAATAATGAAGATTAAGCTATTAAAATAGAAGAAACACATAGTCGAGCTCATAGAGGACTAGACGAAAATTACAAACAAATCAATAGATTATATTCTCTCTGTTTCGCAACATCGGCTCTGTAGCAACAAGCAGAGAGGCAGATCGCAAACGGAGAGGGAGTCAGTCGAATGCTCAAGCTGAACACGTGAAGTACCAAATAAACCAACGAGGCCAACTCCTGCGTTTGTGTTTTATTTAAGTAAGAGGACCTATAGTACCCTTACATATAGTACCCCTACAATTATTGACCAAATTTATTTATCATATTAAAGGAATACATAAAAAATGTACAATTTACAACAAAAATAAATATAACATGCATCCAATTAAAATTTCTATTGGGAAAGCTCCTATTCCAACTAAAAAAAGAGAAAATTTACACCTCGATATTTATTACGCGCAAAATCTTAATTTCTTAACTTGCATGAACGCCTATTCAAAATCCCTAGTAGTAAAAGAAATTCAAAATAAACAAAATATCGAGAATAAATAATGGAATTACTTCAACATTTTCCCCACCCCAAAGTAATTATGACTGATAATGATGAACCAAGCTCCATCTTTGATCAATTCTACATTCGCAAACCCCATACACAGTACCCCGAACGGACAAGTTGAACGGGCACATGAAAGGGCACAAAGTATTTAATCTAATTGACTATTCAGAAACATTTATTAGAGCAGCAAAAGAATTCAATCAGAGCATTCATTCTACAACAAATGATAAACCTTTTCATTAATAAAATGGAACACGAAAACATTTCAAAAATTCTAAAGACCACTCAAGAATAAATGTTAGAAACACATAATGGAGGTCGTAAGGAAAAAGCATATCATGTAGGGAAAGTTGTTTATGAAAATAAACATGGAGATAGAAATAAGCTATAAGAAACAAGATATAAGAAACAGGTTGTTAAGGAAAACTTACCTAACAAAATAATAATCATTAGTAGACATAGAATTATTCACAAAGACAATATGAAGTTTAAGCAAATACATATTAAATTTCTTCTTCTTTCTTAGCCACTTCAGAAATTGATTACTCCAATCAAGAATTTTTCCTGTTTAAGGACAAAAGAGATGTTCTTAATTCAGAATCATAAGGCGACTTATTCCACGTAACTAATTTAAGTTGTTAGAAGGAAACAATCGATCTAGAATCAGGATATATAAAAAAGGATACAAATAAAAACTTACGAGCTGTACTTAATCGAATTAATTTTGTCACAGCTGATATCAACTAGATCAAAAAGAGGAATAAATGAGTTAGGCACTGTTTATACATAAATATATGCAGAATAAAATAAATGACTTCCTTGAAAACAATAACCAACAATTTTTTTAATTAATTATTTTTAATATTTTTAATTAAGTTCAATTCCAAATTGATTAACGGAATTAAACCACTTTCCGACCATTTTAAGAACTTTTTTATTGCTCAAGAATTACGAAAACATGGTTTACGATTATTAATATTCGACTTGCAAAACATAATTGATACTATTACACTAATGAAGACATTAAAGAAATATTTAATCACCAACAAAAGCCTGCAATTATTGCAGATTTAATTGATATTTCCGTATTCAAAATTGTACTATTGTAATAACTTAATTTTTAATGTCTAATTTCATGAACGAACTTTTTAATAATTATGGTATTTTATGTAAAGATAAAACTTGTTTTACCCGCTTACTAAATGGAGAGAAATCAATTTACTCTAAAATACGAAAAAAAGTAGTATAGATATCATTTAAGAAGGTGCCATTCTAATAAGTGGAAATAATATTGTAAATAATTCTCATTTAGACGGGTCATATTAAATAACATTCAACGGCAATAAATAAAATATTTCATACACCAATTTAGAAAATAAAATACTTGAGTACATAACCACTATCAACTTTAAGAATGTGGGAATATCAGATTATATAAAATACAACCATTCAGAACTTATTCTTCACAACATTAATATTTTAAACACATTTATTGAAATTTGAAATTGGAAAAAATCAATTTCATTTATATTATTAATTTTAATCATTTGAAAACTACATTAATAATAAAATTTGGATATATTATTTGGATATATTTATTTGTAACCAAACAAAAATGGCCAGAACAAGAAAAACCAAATACTGAGAAAGAATTTTTAACAGAATTAAGGGAGTTTAAACGAAATTCACAATGAATTCGTTTTTGTCATTGCCCTTGCCAGCACTTAGCTACCCGATAAGATTAATAACCAAACTTAAAGTAAACACAGCTTCCGCTTGGAGACCAAACCAACTTATTGCGCTTCAATCAAACTGCATGACATTTGGTTTATCAAACAAACAAACTATGGATACTGATGGATATTCCGCCAGAGCTTCGAAATGAAATATTTATCTAAAGTATCTGGGACATGTTATTGGGTATGGGACTATTAAAATAGACCCAGAAAAGGGGCAATCCATCTATTTAATTTCCTGGGCATAGGTCTATTAAGCAAGTTACTTCCCAATTATGCTGGTGTGGCTGATCCAATCTCAGATACTTTAAAGCAAAACCCCAAATTTCTGTGGGAAGCTCATATAGCTTTTGAACACATCAAGAAGCTCATGATAGAGTCTCCAGTACTTCATATCCCTAATTTTTTGCAGGTTATACAGGCATTGGTGGTGTTATAATACAGAAAGGCCGGGAAGGCAATGGTGTGAGGACCAGACAGACCAGATAGACCAGATAGACCAGATAGACCAGATAGACCAGATAGACCAGATAGACCAGATAGACCAGATAGACCAGATAGACCAGATAGACCAGATAGACCAGATAGACCAGATAGACCAGATAGACCAGATAGACCAGATAGACCAGATAGACCAGATAGACCAGACAGACCAGACAGAC
The DNA here is from genome assembly GCF_000001215.4 of Drosophila melanogaster. Taxonomy (NCBI): domain Eukaryota; kingdom Metazoa; phylum Arthropoda; class Insecta; order Diptera; family Drosophilidae; genus Drosophila; species Drosophila melanogaster. The sequence continues at coordinate 27,173,064 of NT_037436.4, read as the reverse complement.
CAGACAGACCAGACAGACCAGACAGACCAGACAGACCAGACAGACCAGACAGACCAGACAGACAAGACAGACGGACAAGAACTTTTCAAAAACTGTGAATAGATTTTTGTTCAAGTCCTAGCAATGGAGAAACTTTTAAACTTCTGAGGAATCTTAATATGCTGGAAGATCGGCAGCTAAACTAAGTACGCAAAGCGAGGAGCAACGTAATGAAAAGGTTTACAATCTTCGTAGCAGGGATGTTTAGTTCACCCGGGGTCAATAAATTTACAGAAGAAACTTCCAGCAAAGTTATTTCGTACGTGGGTTTAATGCCAAACTGGTTCAAACTTTCATAAAAGGGAGAATTCGCAGAAGAAATGTTAACTGCTGCTATGAGATTGAGGACTTGCAAGGTAGTTACGTATCGTGGTAAGAATATTAAAATACGAGTTCTTTCACCCTTGTGGAAGATTGGTGGGGGGACTTGCAGTGGCGCTTAGGTTATAAATGATAACTCACCCTTAGCCCAAAAGTCTACTCTTAAGCCCAGCAAAATTGTTCTTCAAATTGCCTGTAGCATACTTTCGCGTTAGGATAAGCTTTCAGCAAGATAGGCTTTCAGTCGAGGCGAGGGAGATAATCGGGAAGATATAGAGTCGCTCCCGAATTCGGAAAGGGCTAAACACGATCTTCGAATATCCGCCCCGATCTTAGCTATATCCGCTCGAAACTTGGTCCATTTCTTTTTAATCACACCAACGATCAAAAAGGACGTGCTTTGGAGAGCATAAGAATAAGCTTGCCAGGGATTGGCACCAAGTATTATAAATTTTTTCCCAGAAAATTCGGTGCCCTTCCACCATATAGTCCCAAACCATAACAGGCTAAGCGGAGGATCGCTGCAATATGCATTTGTTATGTTAGTTAAAAACTAGTTTAGTTTTTTATTCCTCTTTAATTATTTCATTTACGAAATAATTGGCTTTCCTTTCGAAAATGTTCCCTTAATATATTGCCAAAGGTAATAATGAAATATGAAAAAAGAAACAAAATAAGTGAAACATAAAATATATATAAGTGAAAAAAACCCAAAATAAAATACTCAGTGCCTAAAACTAATATGAATTAAATAAGATTAGTGCATTGTATTTCGGCCGAAAATAAAACATCACCATTGGCAGCAAAACATAAAAGAAAAAATAATTAGAAAAAAGCAAGAGAGAATGCTAAAGTAGAGTTCCCCGACTATCAGATACCCGTCTGAAAGCGGGTGCGAACTCGAAATTTTATCAATTTTCTGGGAGATCGATAGTTACTGGGGAATAAAATGAGAAAACATTTAGAAATGGTTTAAAAGTGTTCACACTCACACTTGATTGGGGCGTTTTGTAGCTGAACGGAGGGACGTAATAATAAAACGAAGAAATATCTAAAAACTTTAAAAGTTTGGAAGTCGTGGCATTTTTGGGCGGTTTTAGTACAGTGGGCATGGGAAAAAGTTTTTTGGAAAATCGATAGAAACTAATAAAATTATCAAAAAAAAATATCCAACAATTTTTCTATAATATGGGCTTGGCAGTTTTGTGCGGTTTTAGGGCATAACAGTTGGCGTGTCAAAATTTTTTTTTCCAAATCGATACAAAATTACGAGAAATTTACCAAGTTCCCACGCCCACAAACCGCCCAAAACTGTCACGCACACACTTTTAAAAAATGTTTTGATATTTTTTCATATATCTATTATATTTTGTGGTCGTGGGAACATGGGTCAACAAACTTGCGCTGCATCTATATCTCTAGAAGCTGAATTCTTAATCCCAACCTTCTGGATTTTATAGTTCCTGAAATAGAGACGTTCATATGGACAGACGGACGTGGCTAGATCGACTCGGCTATTGATCCTGATGAAGAATATATATACTTTATATGGTCGGAAACGCTTCCTTTTGACTGTTAAAAACTTTTCAACGTTTTCTGGCAGTGTATGCCAGATTAAATTAAATTAAATGTTTGTTCCTTTGTTAAATTAATAATTCCTTTTTCTTATATTTTGATCATTTTAAATAAATAAAATTATTTTTGAATATATCTAAATAACTCAAAAATCTTAGGAAGTAATTCATTTATGCCGTCTTATTTTTATTTATATTATTATCAATATATTTACCTAACTTTTTAATTTCCCCAGCAGTGTTTTTAAAATATTTCTTCTAGCCAATTACATAAGCCAATTAGGAAAATAAATAAAATAATATTATGTATTTCAAAAAAATACGCCCACTCAAATGCCCACAAACCATTCTGATACCATTCAACTGTTTAAAATTTATTTTTTGATTTTAAACTTTTCTTCTTAATTTCTACCGGTATTCCAAAAAATGCTGAAATTTCCCCTTCGCACTTTTATAGCTGAGCAACGGAACTATAGTCGCGGAACTATAGCATTCTCTTTCAATTTTTATTTAATTATGATAAATAATTACCTAAAGGGTATATAATTTTTGACTTGCAGAAGAATCACCATAAGACCCTTCCGAATGTATCGTTCAGACGTATGACCAGCTAAAGTTTTTTGGTATGTCCACGGTTACGGATTGGAAAGTGTTTGGAGGTACTGTTCTAGAAAACAGATCAAAGCGTCTTTGTCCGAAAGCGTTTTAGCGGTTGACGCCAGTTATACTTGAGGAATAATAAACAGACGCAGCAAATTGGCCACTTGCAAGGACGCTGAACTGTAGGACCCGCCAATAACTCAAAAAACTGGGCCTGACGAAGCATTTTTTCTTAGCTGCGGGCTTGACCCATCTGCACTTTCATATACGCCCAACGGCGGAGTAACTTGATTCGCACAAATAGCAGCCGGCGAAGAAGGTCACGAAGTGCACAGTCAGCAGATTCGTACGCCAAGTGGTCATCGCAGCACGGCACGAGGCGCATGGTCAGCGTTCTGCCGTGACACTGCTAGCTTATTAAAGCTATGTTTCCAAATGTAGGCTTATGTTTGTTTTAAGAGATCTATTAACAGATCCAAGCGGATTTTAATAAAGTCTAAGTAACTCAAATACTACTTTGTTAATTTATATTATTTTAATCGACCGAAAAAAACCCATTTTCAAAAGGATTTGGACAGAAAAAGTGCGTCGGCAGACTTTCTTCTTGATCATGAAAGCCCAGTGCAAGCGTGGAAACAAGCGTCTTTATCACCGGCTTTCGGACACCCGCTTGTCGAGTACGTAATTTCAACATTAAGCGTGGCCCACGGAGCAAGGTCCCTTCAAAACAAACACAACCATAATTAATAAGTGGACTTCAATGTTAAATAAGCAATGGCGACCATTTAAAGACATGGCAGAGCACTAATATGCTTGAACCACGCGGCTGCTCGAGAACCTTCCACAAACATAACCTCAATCACATGAACCAGAGGAACACAGCTATAAACGCAGCGCCCATGTCGGCGTGGTAGACGCCAGGCCATTGTGCGACATCCCCCGGAAGTAATCAAGCCACAACTTCGAGGAGTACCTCAAACCTCACTGACCGCCAAGCGATTTCCAGAGAACTGCCCACCTTCGACGGCGACCCCCAGCTGGCCATTGTTTTTAGCAGTTAACAGATGAGTACTGAGATCGCCGCCCATGCTTACGCCGAAAACATAATGCGCCTGCAGGCGAGCCTAAAGAAAAAAATCTAGGGACATGGTCCAGAGCAAGTTAATACTGCTGGCCATGGTCCCGGAAATCATCAAAACGCTGAAAATGTACTTTGGACGCCCGGAGCACCCAGTGCTGAGCAAGGCACTCAACGAATACACTCCGGGTGGAATATTTACTCGACGATGGAAGCTTGCGAAGTTAAGGCCCATATAAACAACACGAAGAGCTGGTGGACAAGGCTAACTTAAGCTAAAATGGGCAATATATTCCAAAGAATCCTCCGTGCAGATCGCTAAGCTGCTCCGCACTCATCGGCATTTGGATAACACAAATTTCCGTATTGTTAAAATTCTAGGTGAGGGTTCGTCCGTCACACTCATCCACACCCAAATCTTTAAGCATCTTAACGTAAAGGGTGTCAGGCTACCATTATGCCTACGGTGGACAAACGACACTACGCACACTGTCGACGCATCGGAGATATCCTTACTTAACATATCTAACAAAATATCTAAGTACAAGTTGCGGGGCGTACACAGCGTAGACCACAATCTGCCTATGAAGTCACTCGACATGCCCCACATCGCCCAGAGAACCGGAGATTCAGAACGCTCGTTCAACCATTTTCATTTACGCAAACAACTGAAATCTAGCAGTGCCTCTAAAGATACGCAAAGAAGCACGGAACCAACCCATAGCATCGAAAACCCGACTGGGATAGACGCTACAAAGCCAATACCGAGGCGTGTTGCTTAAAGTTGCAGCCATTTAGGTAACAATCTTCACAAAGAAATAAAGCAAACGTTTTCATAGAACAAATCAATTCCACGGGAAACGCTATCGGCAGAGGACACCTAAACTGAACTGCGATCTTCAAAGACCGCCGATACGAAGTCGGGTTTCTACCCCATTGCCAGACAGCCAAGAGAGCGCTTTCATCCGGCTTAAGTGCTTGCGACTCAAGTTCTATAAACAAAGTGAACTACGGGACCAAAATTAGAAGGAATTAAACAACCGCATCGATAAGAACTACGGTCGCAAGCAAACGGATAAAGAAATTACACAATGATCTCGCATGTTATCTGCCGAAATTCACCACTGTCAATTCAAACAAGCCAAGATGAATCCTAGAACCTAGTTTGGGACGCCGCAACGCAATCCTATTACTTCCTATACTCTTTGCTCCAAAGACCCGACTTGCTAAAACCACTTTTCGATCTTATTCAGAGTCGGTAAAGTGGCAGTTTGTGGCGACTTAATCGAAATATTCCATCAGATCAGGGTTACCCCCACAGATGCAGAATCGCAAAGGGGATCGAGACGACGACAAAAAACCGCCTAACGTATACTTCATGAGCGCCCTTACATTTAAAATTAAATGTGATCCCTATATTTCGCATTATACTAACGATGATCGTTCTCAGAGCACCTATCCTACAGCCCCAAACGACACACGATTATCACTACGTAGGCGATTTTATTTAAAGTGGCATCAACGCAAATGCAGTAGCAATGATTGCCAGTCCAGTTAGCTTATCTACGCATCCGGAGGCTTTAAGTTCGTAACTGGTCTTCCAACTCGAAAGAGGAACTCCACAGACTGGTCGTAAGTCACTGAACGACCACTGAAAAGGTGCTCGGTCTGTATTGTTCGATTTCAAATTTAAATACGCTCGGCTAAAACGCAACGTTTCTGCCACCAACAAAACGTTAGTTTTGCACGTACTAGTGTCTAGTTTTTTTTTTTTAGTAATAAATGTCTTTATTTACATCTGCCCAGAAGGCAATCAATTAAATTTTTTGATGCGTTGACAGTGAAGTAAGTTCTTAAAACTTATGTGTGGAAACTGGTCTAATGTCTAGTGACACGTTGAGATTTATCTCATACTACAAAATCGTACTAAAACTCATCATGTTCTTACACCCAAATGGACACAATGGATACGGTGCTACTTCAATGAACGAGACCCTATAACCAATTTACAGATACATACATAAGTCGAAAAAATGGCATACGCTGATGTCTTTCACCTACAAGTATGCCAAGGGAAGAAAACAAACCTTAGCTTTGTTGCATCACAAGCGATAATTGGAACTTCAAGCTGCTGTCATCGGAGCGAACACTGAACAATTACCGACTTCCACATAATTCGAGATTTTACAGGTTTTAAGTTTCGCATGGATCCACGGAAATTTCAGTAGCCCGTAATGCATCATGTTGGTGTTAGAAACAACAAACGTGAACCAATTGCCCGATTTAAACGCGTACTCTCTGAAAATGTATTTATCTTGGAAAAATTAGATAAGGTCAGCTAATAAAATATAAAAAATATTAAATACTAAAAAGAACTCAATTTAAATAAAATTAAAAATACACAAGTGATGTAAGCACACATAATAACTGATTAAAATAAATGTAAAAATAATAATAAAAAAAATATACAAATAAAAGTACACATTTTTGTAGATTATTGTAAAACCTTATAGTATATAGTATAAGAATATAATTTAATTTCTCTGTGTTCGATGTCGCGTTAGGCCACACAGAGTTCATCAAGCATTTTTATATACATTTTTCGATTTTTATATGTTCACTTCATCAGGAACTTCTCACTGTGTATTCTTGTCTCCTAACTCTGCTATTTTTTCCTGCGCGCTTAACCTTACTTTGAGCTCTTTTTTTTTATTAATACATTTTTCGAGCAATTAATTTAAATACACATCGCAGGGTATCAATTTATTTTGGCGGCCGCGTTCCCGCTCAGTTTGCTTTCTTCTTCGGTCACTCGATGGTAAGGGCGCTCTACGACTCTGTTCTTTTATTTATTTCTGCCCGCCTAAAAAGTCAGAGCATTCAGAACTAAAATTATTTCCACGCCAGTGGAAATCGTTGTAAGTATACAACGACACGAAATTTTCACGACTTGACTCCACGACTATTTTATTAGAAAAGAAATAAAACGGAAACTCAAGCCGGGTTCCAGGCCATCGGCGGTAATTATACCAAAACTTTCCAGGAGCAGCATCTAGTATATTCCCGGGGCATAATACTGCATTTAGTATAACCCTAAATTAGAATATCACTACTGAGCGCAAGCTTCCTAAAGTTTGTCTATCGGAAGCTGTATTGTTTTACAGCTTTTAAACTTTTTCAGTCCCCACTAAAAAACCCACCCGCTACACTCAGACACCCTAGGCTGAGACCGACTGAAGGCACCTTATTTCCGAATATCCTTGGCATGATATATACCCACAACTCGTCCTTGAGGGTCTTCCTCGAGTTACAGATTTTCTTATTTTCGATATTTCACTTCTTGTTCCTCGACGAACGATACCATACGAGAACGGAGATTATATAGTTCCTCGTTCTCGTCGTGATTAATTCGCATCTGCTCAGCAGCTTGCTTCTGCATTATCTCGAAAGAATCGTGCCTGTCGAACTTCAGAGAACGATCGTCCAAAAGATTTAATCGTCTAATGAACGAGTATGTCAGCCCTGAAGTGATCATGTGCTGCTCAAATACCATATATTAAGGACTTCTACCAATACTAGAATGTACTGCAGACCTTAATGCATTCGGATGAGTAATTCATTCTAAATCCTTCTGGCTTCAAGAAAACGTACTTCGAAAAATGATCCAGGACAATGAAGATACCTATGTTGCCGCTCCTTGACCTAGGATACGGTCCGAGAAAATCGATGAAAAAACGTTTAAAGAATCACTGAGACTCAGGCGCTTTTCCTAGCGGCGGTCAAAAAGTGAAATTTGGTGCTTTCGTACTCTTACAAACCTCACATGCGGTAATATAGGACCAGACGTCAGAAACGAGAACAGGCCAGAAATAATAACGTCTTATTATTTCAATAGTTTTGTGAATGCCACCATGTGAAGCCAAAGGACTGTCGTGCGAGCGAGAAAGGATCTTTGACTAGTTTTTTGTACTCGTCAGACTGGAAGAATTCGGAATCTAAATCAATAATCAAGCCTTCTCGCAAATCCACAGCGTCCAAAGCCTCTTTATTTACACGATAAATTCACGCTAGTCGTGAATTTAAGTCGTGATTGGACATTAACCACTTAAGCGACGCATGATCGGTTATTTTTTTTTGAAGAGCTACTTAAGAGTAGCAGAAAGAATTTGGAAGTTTCCGGTACCATCCACACAATACCCGGACACTCCGCACACTTTTCAAACTCTTTCGTAACGGAAAATCGGCGATTCCAGCTACTTTTTCAGGGCCAGTCCGTATTCCCCCTTCACCGATAATGTGGCCCAAATAGCGTACTCTCTCGCAAAACTCTCCCACAGAATTTCCCCATTGGCTATGACAGCGCCAAAATAACTCATTAGCCTTGCCTTTAAATAATACACATATGTTCCTACATAATAAGTTAAAACTTCCGATTTCGACTCTGTATATAACACTGTCCACTGACCCATTCAGTATGTGGACGACTTTATGCGGCCGGTCAAACAGATCTGAAGTAGCGCTTCTTAGAGAAGGAACAGGATTTGGCTTTGTTAAATACTGCCTCTCATAGGCACTTGGTTGATGAGCGGACATTTCACTTGCAGTATAGACTACCGCAGGACTACTCGCTGCATGCTTGCGTTGATAGAATTTGGTATCTAATGTGTCATCTCCTCTGATAACGTTGCTAGTAGCCTACGCTCCATGCCTAACAAAGTTATCGCATTAGCACTTATAGAGCTTAAACTTTCTTCATTGGTGTTAGACCCACGTGCTGATGTCGAAGATCCCCTGTCTACTGTAGCGGGTGGAAAATTCTTAGATTTCCTACAAGTTTGTCGTTCTACTCTTTCGGTTGGTTCAACAGATCTCTAACAGTCTAGTTTGTAAATCGGACAGTTCTCACTTCTTTAAAATGATTCCCAATGCATTCCCTGTGAAATTCATGCTTGCTTGTAGTTACGTACCAGTCTGGTGTGATGATCTCTGCTGCACTAGGAGATTTCCTAGTTGGTTATCATACTTTAGAAAAATACCACATTCCAAAATAGAGAGTAATATAAAATAAAATTATATACAAAAATATCAACGATAATGTGCGAGATAAGATAATAAAACTGAACTCTTGGCTTGATGTTCTCTATTTATATGGCTGTCTATTATTTTTAGCGTAGAAGGTTGTTTTTTTTTAAGAAGTATTCCCTTTGTTCGACTTAATTTCAAAAACAAAACCGATCGGTATTTTTAGTGAAGTCTTGGACCAATCACCCTTCCTCTGCAAGAGTATTCCAACTAGGGGGAAATCTATCTTCTTTTAGAAGAATAGTGAAGAAGAAGAACATCGGCAACTATATGAGGATATGGCAACCATCTCGAGTAATACTAATATTTTCCGTCATGTCACATTGATGATATTTTTTGTTTTCAGGATAGCGTTTAGTTAACTCAAGGAAGTAGATTAAACTGGGACAGAAACCAAACCAAAGTTACGTGTTACTCTGTTTTTTTTTTTTGTTCTCAGAAAAATTCACCTTTCCGTTTGCTACACTTAGGTAAATTGTTGGGATAAGTCTAAGGTCTGGGCAGTCAGCAATACTAACGTGACGTGGACTCCACAACTAATTCTGAACACATTTTGAGACAAATGCGATTGGGCGCTCGTCACCTTCTTCCCATGATTTCAACACCAACATACACAAGTGATATTTAGCGATGTTTAACGTTAAGCCCGCGCGCTTTATGTCATACAGGTCATCTATATAGATGAAAACTTTATTTCTCGAATGAGCAGGTACTACTTTGTCCATTAATCGAGACGTAGTGCTCGTGAGTTTACACAGCCCAAAAGAAATTACTGTAAATTGATATTGGGTTGCCTGGGACGGTAAAAGCCGTTTTGTCCCTAGATTGAGGATCCCAAGGGGCCTGACAATATGCATCCATTCAGACTCGATATATATTTGGCTTTTGGTAAACGACTCAATATCCCGTTTACTTGGGGTAACGGATATGCATCCTTCCCTGTAAAACTATTGACCTTGCGACAGTCAATGCAAATTCGCATTTTACCTGGAACAGTTACCATTACGATTGTAGAAGAACAAGCACTCTCAGACTTTACTATTACCCCTAATCGCAAAATCCAGCGGGGGAGACGGGGAAATGCTGTTGCTTCATAGGTCTACCTATTCCCACATCAATCGAGTGAGAAACTAAATTCGTCTTACCTAATCCTTATTGACTGAATGAGGTAAAACACTTGATCACATTCGCTAACTTAGCTTCGGATAATTCATGCTGATCCACCACAGCTTGATGGTTGGGGTCAGGCGGCAATATTTTAGCTATTTTTAAGTTAGCGGGGAGAAGGTCATATAATTTCCAAAAGTCAGGTCCTGTTTAAGGGATGGTACGACATAAAATTCCAAAAGTCTATTCCTAAATAGAGGTCCCACTTAAGAGATGGTACGACATACAAATTCAAGAGCTTCTTGACATTGCCGTGACTTTGAGATTTCCGTTTAAAAATTTCTGGGATTCTTTAAAATTTGGATGCAGACATTAAGAAACACTCAAAAATTTTGCTGTGAGGCAGAGAATAAGCAGTTTTAATTGGTTCGTCTGGAAGGAAAAAAGACACACTGCTAGTGGTGTTCCTCAGTCATCGGTCGACATACCGGCCATGAAGTTTTTTAACCCTTGTTGCAACTCGGTTTATAGGAGTTTGCTGCACCATCCATAACAAAAAACAAGCCTTTCGGATAGATATTCTTGGTATTGGTGTCCTTCGACTCGGCAATTCCAAGATACTAGAGAAAAAGCGTCTATGTCGTTCTCAATTCCGAATGTCGACCTCACCTCATCTTGAACCTCCCTACAGACCTCGGATATCTCACGTTTAAACGCAGAATCTTTTGTATAGCCACTACATCTTTTGACGTCCGACAGAAATGCCTCGCGTCGCTTACAGATCTCTCTCAATTCAGAATTTCGTGGCGAATTTCGGGATTACTTTTCAACACTCGGACAAGTTAGTTGGCTGTCTAGGGCTGCTCTACCTGATCGACTTATTCCGATACCGTATCATAAAACCTGATGTGCTGCATAACACCATTCAAACTGGCAAATGAAACAGTCGTGCTGAAATGAACGAAGTGAATTCGGCACGTTTGAAAATGATCGTGCACGTAAACGCGCTCGTTGCCGACTTCAATTCATTCAATTCTAAACATTCTGAAACAAATGAAGTGAAGTCCGAGTAAAGTGAATGGGTGATTCAAATGTCTTGTCTGCGTATGTGCAAGTTAACTAAAGTTAACGTCGCTATGTCGAGCGCATGAAATACGTCGACGAAGGCATTCTACAATGCAAGCAAACTTTGTTTATTTGCGTGGCCGCTACGAATATGAAACCGCAACAATGTGTTTCGTTTTCATTTTTTAGCTCCGAATTTGAATTTCTGTATTTATAGCTTTAGTTTGATTTCGTACTCCACAGCTCCTCTTGGCTTGGCAAATAAAGAATTAATATAAACTCCTTGTCTTTTATTGTCGAGGCCCCGCCCGACACCCAGAGTCGTATTGCCGCGCGCGATTACGCCGGCTTAGAGCCGCTATAGAGCCACCCGCCGTCGGTCTAGTGATACGCAATCTGATTGCGATAATCTTCCAAGATCCAAGACATCCAGAAAATATGGATCCAGACCAATTGAGAAGCGTAATACAGGCAGCTGTCACCGCTGTCGTACGTTTCATGGAGACAGGCGGCCCTCGCAGCCTACCATATTTTTAGGCCATACAACGGCAGCTCACGCCACTACCAGGCGGTTATAATTATAAGAAATAAAATCAGAGGGGGCGTGGATGTTGTTCCGGCCTCTATTGGCACAATACTTAACTTTGACGCAAATATAGTCGCCTCGACTTCACATACAGCGACTAACGTCCAGTTCATGTAATCGAGCAGGAGTTGGGCACGCTGAGACAAGGCAGCATGTCTCTACTGCAGTATTACGATGAAGTCGGCAAAAACTGACATTGTTGACCAATAAAGTCAACATGTAATACGAGCCGGCCCTAGCAAAGGGCCTCTGTGAAAAGTTCCGCGAAGATGCACTACGTGTGTTTGTTTCGGGAATCAAGCGTAGCCTCACAAATGTGCTGTTCTCGGCAAAGCCAAGGGACTTGCCATCGGATCTGGCGCTCGCGCAAGAGGTAGAATCAAACCCTTTTATGTGCGTTTGCTGCCAGCTTCGCGAGGAGCGTAGAGGAAAAGGAACACAAGGCAAGTGCCCAGCAACGAGCCAAGCCACCCCAGCAGACGGAAGCGCAAACAAGTGGGTCAAAGAACCCACATTTTGGTAGGCAGCACAAGCAGCAAGGCCAATTCGGCCAGCGAAATGCCGAGCAGCAAAATCGCGCCAGTGCTTCAGAACCAATGGAAGTGGACCCTTCGCTGTCTAGGTTTAGACGGCCAACCCAGGCCTCCGCTGGCATCAGCAAGCCATATCGCACTATATCGGCCATATCGCACTAACGATAGGAACAAGCAGCAAAGGGTCAATCATGTAACCCAAGACGCTGGTCAGGGGCAGAACTCGTACGCCGAAACCACAAGCGGAGCTGTGGCACAAATCGAGAACGATGCTGGAAGCGATTCGGACGCCCTGAATTTTTTAGGGGAAGATCGATGCCTCTCGATACCGGAACGGCCAATAATTACAGCGCTTGCGTGTCGTCCGTCCGGTTAACTCGCGATTCAGCTTGCGTTCGATCCATGGGTCAACTACAGTCAAACAAAAATACTTTGTTGCGTTGTTCAACGTGAAAGCAACATTCTTCACTCTTGTCTTCAGACTTGTCAACCTTTGATGGGATAATTGGCCTAGATTTGTTAGCTCAGGCTGGGGCATCACTCTGTTTGGCCTCCAGTCAGCTCAGATTTGGGCGCGACAATTTTGGTCGGATTTTGGACTTTATAGTGGAAGTCTTGGCAGATTGCACCACGAAACAAACTATCGCTTGACTACAAGGTGAATATTTAAAAGTCCATATTTGCCCCCAGCCTGTTCCACGGTCTGCAGGTATACGGCGTTGCTGCAAAGAGCCACCCAAATACGATCAAATAAGTGAATGCACACCAGCCTGACCAGAAAGCTAGGAACCGCAGCTGCAGCCAATGCTGACCCTCAGGCTAGAGTCAGAAGAAGACGACTCCACCGTCTTGACCTCCCTGTAATAAGTTCTACTAAGATACAACTTTTGTTAGTTTTAGGTAACAAAAAAATGAAAACTAAAATAATTTAAATAGATCAAATTTAGTTTTCACATAGGTAACAGTGACAGTAACAGGTAACAGATCAAATAAAAACGTCCTTATGTTGTTAAAAAAATATATAAGAGCAGATATATCACTCGGAAAAGTAAAAAAGTAACGAAGACTTTAGGCTACTGGGATTTATACCCATTTTACAATGATGACACTAAACGAAATGAGACTCGGTAAAATTCAGGAAACAAGTATAAAATTTTTATCCCTACCTTTTTTTCGAGTTTAAATCATTTATTATTATTCATTAGTCAGCATGAATCGTTCAGTTCCTTCTGAACTTAACCTAATGTGTAGCTTAAAAGATATTATAGATTCTGTTCCTTAATTATAGTGTATACAAATGTACCGTGGAGAGAATATGCTAACTGACGTGTAAGGAGTTCATGGAGATGTATTCTCTTCAGACGTCGAAGGGAAATAGGCTCGACAAGATCATTCGTGTTCGGGTGGGCGCTAAGTCTGTCGGCATATCGGCTGCTGCGGAAGTTTATTTGGTCTCCCAATGGGACAACTTTTAAGTCCCTTTCAAAAACTCAGTTGCTCACATACCAGGGTAGCCCAGATGCATGTCGTGCTGCTCGCGATTGTATTACTCTTAGCCTATTGAGCTAAGTCTTAGAGGCTGTTCCCCACACTGAGGTCGACTTATTGCGTGGAGTATATACACGTACAACGCTATGGCCTTCATTCTGTAGGCATGCGATGATGTCCTCCGATGAAACTTCATGGTGTATGTTACGCAATACGATTCTATATGTTCGGTCAGGATCCTTTCTTTAGAAAATGCCGAGCCATCTGCCTGTAGGTATCCGGGGTGTTGCATTGAACAGCGCAGTCACCTGAATTTAGTGCCTTGATGGTGTAGGAATCTCCTACAAGGGCGTCCAGTTCGCTGTGAAAAGCTGTGAAGCTCACCACATTGGGAAACATCATTCTGGGTACCTTAGAGTGATGGATTGGCTTCAGGGAGCGGGGGTCAGCTTGGTTAACACTAGCCGGCTGTGTGTTCCGTATTGTTTTCCTTGAGGCACGAATGAGGGCGTCTTTTAATGAACTAGGCTCATCATCGTCACTCGAGGATACGACGTCCATATCGAAATCTTCTTTGCTTAGGGGTTGGAAGCGTTTTCAGGAGTTGATCAAAGGCTGATCAAAAGTAGCCTTCTTTGAGTGGAGGGCTGTGCCTGCTCTCTTGTTGTTTCTTCCTTTACCTGGTGTAAAAGAGACATATTGCCCTCCTGCAGAAGGTCGGGGATCCGCTACTGAGCTGACAATAGAGCTGCTTCGAGTCGTGCTGGCAGAAATAGAACATACATTGCCACTTAGCGAGAAAGTGGAGATGTACGGGGACGAGATGCTTGAACTTGATGATGTTATTGTGAGGGTAGTACTGCAAATTGTATTTTAAACACTCGTCGTAGTCAAGGCAGTGTCATAATTCGGCAGGTTCTTAAGCAACTGCTCACAAATCTGCCTTGGGCCCGAGCAAGCAATTTGGTTCATTGGCTTAAAGTCCAGTGACTTTTGCGGTGGGCCAATATTTTTCTTATTCCGTTAATTAATTTTTTTTTTAACTTTTTCACTTTTACACTTGACATATAGCTGCCGGCGGCAGCGCATACAGTTAGTATGCGAACTTCCGATCAGGAGATTCTACTACTGTATAATCCTGGTGATGTTATTAAAAGTAGCAATGAAAAAATATGAGACACTTCTTGATTTCCAATCTCCCAAACCGAAATTTATCCCTACCCAAAGAATCACTTGAATCAAAATCATCATGATCAAAATTCTACCTTAAAATACTGTTTCCTATAATCCGTATTCCTCAAGAATTAAGAAGAAATGTATACAAAGGTAGAATTGAAAATCAAATAATTTGCAAAACACATATGTCCTCTAATGCCACGAATACACCTGTTAAAAGACATAAAGAAAGTAATCAGAATAGATCAGATTTTAAATTAGTGTCGTACATGATTTATAAGTAATTGATTTGTGCAGGAACTTGGGAATCAAGTTAAATCGAGGCATATTTAAAAAAAAAACATTATTTAAAACAGTTACTGCAATACACCTGCAATACGAAATAGACCGAAGTAAAAATAAAAAAGCATATGTTTGAGTTTGTACTTATGTTCAAAATAAATTATCAATATAAATTAAAACAGATTTACATTCAACTTATTAAATTTTTGGGTTTTCGAACGTTGGTCCTCGAGTAATAGTAATATCTGCATAGGGAGCAGATTGATCAATGTGAAGCACCTTAAACTTCTTTAAGACGAGGAGGGAATAAAATTTTTGTGCCGCCTGAAAAAAAGTACGCACAAATATTAATTAATAAATAGTATTCAAATTTACATCAGCCAAAATAGTAAAACACCTCAATTGTCTTTAAAATGAGTACTATATTTAATATAACCGACACAACAGCACGCTCCCGTTGTCTGCAGATGGTGAAATATTAAAGCTCTAGAACATAAATTTGTGTATTTGTCCCGCGTGTATTAATGCACAACTCCCCCAAGCATCCGATGGGCTGTGCCGTGCATCGTTCGGCTCGCGGGTGGATAATCAATCATTAAAGTGAGAACGCAATATTCATAATTTTTATGGCATATCGAAAAATATTGGACAATATATTGAAAACATGGGCGGTTTGTGGTCCTTAGAGTGGGCGTAGGAAAATTTGTTATTGGCAAATTGATAGAAATTTACAAGACTTATAAATTATGAAATAATTTTCAAAAATGTGTGCGTAGTTTTGGGCGTGGCTGATAGAAACTTTCAAGATTAATACAAAAATCCAAAAATATCAAATCATGTATTAAAAGCGTTGGCGTGGCAGACGTTAGTTGTTTGTTGGCGTTAGAGTGGGCATGGCAACATGGGCCAAACTGCGTGTATTTCTCCAAAATCTGTATGTACACTTCCTGAGATCTCGACGTTCATATGGACGGACAGAAATATGGCTGTTGATCCTGTTCAAGAATATATATAAACGCTTCCTTGTACCTGTTACATACTTATCAACGAACCTTGTATACCTCTTTGCTCTACGAATAACGGGTATAACAAGAGAGAATACTATAGTCGAGTTCGCCGACTATCAGATACCTGTTTCTCAGCGAAACCGATATTGAATAATCTTTCTGGAATATCGAATTGGGGAAAAAATAAAAAATAAATAAAATATAAAAATATATGTTTTCAAAACATGTTTCAAAAGTGCAGTTTCGGTTGGATTGTGGGCGTGGCAAAATTTTTTTTGGCAAATCGATGAAAATTTACAAAACTAATAAAAACATGAAAATATATCAAATATTTTCCAAAAGTGTGGACGTGACATTTTTGCGTGCTTTGTGGGCGTGGCAACATAGGTAAAAAACTCGCGCTGCGTCTATGTCTCTAGAGTCTGTATGCTTAATCTTAACTTTTTAGCTGTAGCTATAGTTCCCCAGATCTCGACGTTCATACGGACGAACACATGGACGACCAGACGGACATGATCAGATCCACTCGGCTGTTGATCCTAGTCAAGAATATATATGCTTTATATGGTCGGAAACGCTTCCTTCTACCTTTTTACTCTACGAGTAATGGGTATAAATAACCTTGCGAAAGCAATGTATATGTTTGCTTTACTTCTCTCATTTTCCTGTTATTACGGTACCTGTGTCGATTTTCACCTCAATATTAGGATTGTGTCCTATTGTGAATGCGAACTCGAATTTTCATCATTTTTCAGGGATATCGATAGATATTGGGAAATAAAATGAAAAAATTCGAAATAGTTCAAAAGTGGGGGCGTGGCAAAATGGGTCAAAAAACTTGCGCTGCGTCAGAAAGAACTCTTAAGCTCAATACCTATTACAATATAAGTTCAGGAGTTGAGTTCTGTTGGACGCTTACAACTAAGTAAATCAAAATGAAGCCACTGTATTTTACCTGTTTTCTGGAATTTCCTGACGTAAGCTGAGAAAGTTCCAAGCTGTCCTTGGCGATAAAATGTGCTCTTACGTCAATAAAAAGGTGGGCGGCTCTCTTGTTTAAAACACGTTCTTCAAATTGCTCATCGGTTTCATTTTCCATTTGTTCATCACCATGATTCTAAAAATACATAATTTAATTTTTTTTTTAATTGAAAATGTTTCTGAAAATTAAAACAAGTAGCTTTATTAATGGAGACCCTTTTTGTGTTGTCTTACTAAATACTGCGTCTGACCAAAGACTTTAGAATAACAAGATGCGTAACGCCATACGATTTTTTGACACACGATTTTTTCGCCGTGGCTCTAGAGGTCGCTCCAGGCTCTCTCGAATTTTTGTTTGACAGCGAACAACTCTTTTCGCATTTTGCGCATACAGTGATAGCAGACAACTGTATGTGTGCACACGTATGCTCATGCATTGTAAATGTGTCAAAATATGCCCCTAAACGTTATTATTATTTGAAAATAGATTAGAAATAGCCAAATCTATGTACGTATTATCACAAAAATAAATTTCAAAAATGACTTTATATAAGAATATTTGTCATTAGAGTATTCATCTTGCGGCGTGTGAAAAATTAAGTAATGATTGTTGAGTGCTTGTGTCCGAACTTCGTGCCTCAAGATATGACCAAAGCAAAGACACTAGAATAATTCTAGTGTCTTTGATATGACTTTTCCAATAAACAGTTATCATATTTAATTATTTAGTATATTTATTAAATCATTTGACCTAATATAATGTAACATTAACATTAAAAGTGTTTCAAAAAAATATTTCGCTTTTAAAAAATTGTCAGATGAAAGACAAATTAGAATTAAACATAAATATAAATGTGTAAACGGTAGCTTATTCGAGCGGCGATTTTAACAAACAAATTTAAAAAGCTTTAAAATTATAATAGTCAGGGCGCGAATTTTTAAAAATTTGTTTATTTTATAATATTGCTAGGAAATTGGCAAAAACTACCCTAATATGTACCATGTAAATTCGTTTCTTTGAACAGAATTGATTTCGGCCCGAAAAACGTCTGTGCACAACACGCACACTTATACGCGTTCTCGTCTCTTGTTTTTACTCACACAAGCAAGCAAATTATATTTTTAGATTTCTTAGGCTCTCAGCGGGAGTGAGCGGAAAGAGAGTAATTTTGGCCGTCACCAAAAAAGTGGCTGCATAGTGCCAAACCAATGTATGGCCGTTTAAACGAAATTAATAATGAAGCGGGACGCGTCATTTTAGAAGGGGGAGAGTTATCCAACCCATAAACATAGCACCCTTCCACAGTTTATAAACAAATTTCAATTCTCAATCTCGTCGGCATTTCCTTTGTCTTTGTTTTTGTCATTGCCTTTGCCAGCGCTTAGCTACCCGCTAAAATAAACAACCCAAACTTAACGTAAACACAGCTTCCGCTTGGAGACCAAACCACGGCCAACTTAGTGCGCTTCAATCAAAAACTGCATCGATCAGCATAATTGAATTTCACAATGCAGTGGAATAATTTCAGCATAAAGCTTTTATCAAAAGTTCAGAAAGTGTCAAAGAAAAGCTTCTGGCCGAGGTTGATTGGATTAGGATTCAGAATTTGAAGATCAGTCTGATTCGGGAGGATAAAAAAAACGGTTTATATATGTATAAATAGATAACAATAAGTGTCTTGTAATAAAGTGATAAGTTGAAAAGTTTAACACCAATAAAATATTAAAAAATAAAAAATTATTTTTTTAAATAATTTATACCGCAAAAAGTTAATTTGCACACGTATGCTCATGCATTGTACATTTGACAAAATATGCTCTTCATTTTAGAGGTTCTTAGACTTTAAATCTATATTTTTGATCAATTGGCACCATGCGAAAAATTCTTGTTTTGCATTGCCTTAACGTTATTATTATTTAAATATAGCTTAGAAATAGTAATAGCCGAATCATAATACCACAAAATAAATTTCAAAAATGACTATATTAGAATAATTATCATTAGAGTATTTAGCTTGCGACGTGTGAAAAATTATAAGGGCAATGATTGTTAAGTGCTTGTGTCCGCACTTCGTGTCTCAAGATATGACGATATGGCAATAAACAGTTTTCATATTTTTATTTATTTTAAAAATTTTTTATTTTCTACAACGTATTATTGTTATGAAATATTTATTTCTCAATATAATGTCTTCTTTTTGGAAAATTTGTTTTAAATTAGAGTAGTTATAATAATTTCCTTTGTATTTGCCTTAATTATTTAGTATATTTATTAAGTCATTTGACTTAATATGATGTATGGAAATGATCCAATTTTATTATTTAAAATGCCCATTAGATTCAGTTGTTTCAGTTTCAGTTTTTTTTTTGTTATATTCCAATTCGATATTTTTAAACAGCGCGCAATTTCATCATATTTCTACGAAATTGGCCAAAACTCCCCAAATATGTAAATTCATTTCTTCGATCAGAATTGATTTCGGCTCGAAAATCGTCTTCTAGCACAACACGCACACATATACGCGTTCTCGTCTCTTGTTTTTACTCACACAAGCAAGCAAATTCTACTTTTAGATTTCTTACGCTCTCAGCGTAAGCGAGCGGACAGTGGGCCATTTTGGCCGTCACCAAAAAAGTAGCTAGTGTCTAGTGTCTTTGATAGAGCCTTTGTAGTTTCACGTATGGTTTCCTCCAGAGTTTTCACATCATTCTTTTGTCTTCGTCGTCTTTGTTTACGGAGTTTACGGTACATTACGGAGTTGTGACCTAAGTCTGCAGTGTGTCTTGGTGTGTCCATACTCCTGGCAGTTATTGCATTGTACAAGACCGTTGCGTTTGTGTGGTTCTTCCACGGTCATACTTCAATGCACTTCGTTTTTCTTTAAGGCTTTGTTATCTGGTTGCGGCATTTTTTTCGTTTCATTATGGTGCTAACATTTTTGTCACAGAAGCCCATGTCCTTAAGGGCTTCTTGAATCTCAATTCCTTTAACAACTAGCAAAATCCCTTGCTGCTTTTTAGTTGTTTGGTGTAGAAATTCTTTTTTGTTTCCTCCAGGTTTTTTACACAATGCGGAACATGTCCCCGCCCAGCGCAGCAATTTTATTGACCTGGTCGTTTGAACTTTTTTCCCTTATAAAAATAGACAAGGGATTTGGTTTCTTTTGGGTCTCTTGACGCAGCCATGCTGTATTGTTCTCCGCCTCTGCTAACATAGAAAATCGGTTATCATCCTTATTGGATCGTTGCTTTCTTGGTACTGTTGTCGGTTGACCTTTGGCTTATTACCAACAGTGTTTAGGGTGATTAGCTTACGCTTAATCTAGATGTAGCGATCCATACCTATCTGTATCGTCAGGATCGCTGTTGCCTATCGGAGCTGGCCAAGGTTTGTTGCTGTCGGCGCCGCAATATTGGTAGTTGATTTGGTGGTGCTATTGTTGCGACAGCAGGGATTTAAGGCCTGTTCGTTGTTGGAGCGTCTGCCATCAAAGCCGGCAGTGGTGGGGTTTGGTATTGGTATCTCGATGATGTAGGAGTTGGGGTGAGCAGAATGGGAGAACAATAGCTCGTCCTCTTGCTGTTGACGGTCAGTAGAGGTTGCTCTTTGTTGGTTTCGTTTCTACGTTGATATCGCGTGTTGAGAAGTTTGAGAACCAGTCGTTTCCTTGATTTACGGAGCTTTTACGCATTTTCTCTAGTTCATCCACTTTTTTTTAGTATTTTTCCGGAGCTCAGCCAAGAACACGAACTCTGGTAAAACTTTGTTGCGCTGCTATGTCTCTTTACTCGTGTTCTGAGTGCAATATCGAAGTTAATGCTATCCAATTTCGAACCTTGTGTCATATCTTCTCTGACAGTTTAATAGCTTTGTAGTGACCATTGATTCGCACATCAAGGCTGATCAGCTGATGGGTAAAATACAACAACTAAGAAGTCTTTTTCTAATCTTAAATTCTAAATTTCAAATCGTCTGTATTGAACCATGAGAAAATTTAGTTGCAACAACAGTTGCTGAATCATTACCCCAAAATTCGTCATAAATTGTTTCATAAACGGCACAACAATAACAAAAGGCATACAATTGGTTTTGTGAACTATTCAATGTTCTGCTTAGAAAAAGGTTTCTGCATCTTGGCATAAATTTACGGTAGCCATAAAGCTGAAAGCTGTATCTAAATTTTTCAAGGATAAGCTGACATAGTCGACGTCAAGTAGGCCCACCGGCAGAGTGCTATTTTTGTTTTGCCACTCTCATCTAAATTTCTCTTCATTTTTGTCGCGTTTTTCTCATTTTCTCATTTGTCGTTCTCTGGATCGGACGCAGATGCGGTTTTGGAGATTATGCTCCCTTCGCTTCAAACCGCGTCGTCGGTGGAGTTTCATCAACATTCAATACCCAATACACTAACCCTCTAATCAGCTTAGAGATTAACTCGTGTACTGGAATAGCACCCTCACTTCAGTTTTTAAACAGTTGTTGGATCGGGACAACCTATCTCCTATAACGATTACTCATCCACACTGAATTGTTATCAGGTGACCGTGAGGGTCGGATAATGCCGTCTTATAACAACTTAGTTCACGAAATCCACTATAGCCATGGGGTATGGGTATAGCCTTGTTTGTCCTGTGTACATATTGTGTCAACAATATTTGTAATGTATGGCACTGTTTTTTCTGGCTCAGCAAAAACACCCATTCGGTCCTTTAGCATATGGAAATTTATCGGATATCTGCTTCGGAACGACGGTGTCTCCAATATCGGAAAAAATTTACGTTGTTAAACATTCAAATTCATTTTGTTCGATCAAAGACACTAGAATAACAAGATGCGTAACGCCATACGATTTTTTGGCACACGATATTTTCGGCGTGGCTCCAGTCTCTCTCGAATTTTTTTTCAAGAGCGAGCTGAGAGCGCTACAGCGAACAGCTCTTTTCTCTGTATACAGTGATAGCAGACAACTGTATGTGTGCAAACGTAATCTCATGCATTGTAAATTTGACAAAATATGCCCTTCACCTTAGAAGTTCTGAGACTTTAAATCTATATTATTTTTGATCCATTTGCACCATGCGAAAAATTCTTGTTTTGCATTGCCTTAACGTTATTATTGTTCAAATATAGCTTAGAAATATAGAAATTTCAATAGCCGAATCTATGTAATAATATAATATCTATATATATCTATATCTATATCTATATCTATATCTATATCTGTATCTATATCTATATATATATCTATATCTATATCTATATCTATATCTATATCTATATCTATATCTATATCTATATCTATATCTATATCTATATCTATATCTATATCTATATCTATAATAATATAATATATAATAATATCACAAAATAAATTTCAAAAATGACTATATTAAAATATTTGTCATTAGAGTATTTAGCGTGCGACGTGTGAAAAATTAATAAGGCAATGCTTGTTGAGTGCTTGTGTCCGCACTTCGTGCCTCAAGATATAACTTTTGCAATAAACAGTTTTCATATTTTTATTTATTTTATAAATTTGTGTTTTCTAAAACGTATTACTTTTATGATTTATGACTTTTTTATTTATTTATGTTTTATGTTACATTAGTAATATTAATTTCCCAAATTTGTTGCAATAGTATAGTACGGAAATGTAATAAACGCAAACAGCTGTGTTCATAAAAATAGCAGTGCTTGGGACCTGCGAGTTTAGGATAAATCCTATGATTTGAAGTTTTAAAGGGAAATTTTGTTATATTATCATTAGGTATTAAATTTCAAACAATTCAACAAATTGTTCACTTTTATTTCTTCAATGAAATAGCAGTGCTACGAAAAAATAGTAACAAAATTCAACATGACTTAGAACTAAAATATTTTTTTTATTTTAGTGTGTGAATTAGGGTCTAATACTTGGTTGGATATCCTTTGTTAGCCAGCACAGCCTTACACCTACGCGGCATGGAGTCCATCAGGTCCTGGCAACGTTTGGGGGCAGATTTTTACCATGCATCCTACACATCAGCCAAAGCTGAACCTTAGACATTAGTGAGTTCTTCGACACATATTGTTTAATATCCCCCCACAGGTTTTCAATCGGGTTTGAATCGGAAGATGGTGCTGGCCACGGCATACCTTTATTTTTTCGGGTGAACCGATTCTTAGCCGATTTGCTTGTGGGTTTCAGATCATTATATGTCCATTTTAAGGGCATATTCCATTCAGCCAGTAAGACATCACTAAGTGATGTCTATAATACCCTAAACCATACCAATGTAAAATATACAAGCCCATACCAGGATTTAGGTCCACCATGATTGAACATCTTGAGTGTATGTTTTGGGTGGTACTCCATGTTTGGGGGTCGTCGGACATACTGTCGTGAACCAGTTCCACCAAATAGCACTATTATTGACCCATCAGTCCAAAGGATATTACGCCATTTGGAGACTGGTCAGTTTCGGTAGGTTCTAGCGAAATTTAACCGTGCCTGAATATGCCTTGGGCTAAGTAGGGGCACCTTTCGTGGATTCCTCGCACTTAAATTTTGAATAAGTCGTCGTCTCCGAATTGTAACGTCACTGAATTCCAAGTTCAGCTCAGACCTAGAGGATGCAAAAGGATAGACTTTGCTGTAACGAACTACGCGTCGGTCCACGTTTGTTTCCACGGTTTACGGGCTTCCATTCATATTTAATGGGATTGGATACCATTTTGGCAGAGCATTCAAGGTTTTTTTTTTAATGTGCTTATATGTTCTTCATTCCCTTCTTAACTTAAGCATTAACAATCTTTTCTCCTGGGAGCAGTTCTGTCCTCTACCCACTAAAATATAATTTTTTTTAATTTATTGCCCTTTTAAATATACAAATTAACTTAACCAACCTCACTTTTTGGAAAATATTGATAATTCTGGGACTTTACGTTGTTCAAAACCAAGCACTGCTTTTCTTATGAACATCCTAAAAGTTGTGATTTTGCTCAAGAATGTAAATAAAAAAAGGATAGCAAGAAAAACAAACCGGATTTACCTTTTTTCCCTATCTTCAATTTTACAATAATAAGTGAAAAAAAAATCGATTCGATTCGAATCGGGTCTCGAAAAAATACCTTTGTATTAATTAGTTAATGAAAACAGCTGTCAATATAGGAGGCATTACAATTGTAATAGCCTTATTACATATATTACAAATAATTAATTATTAACAAACATAAATATGTGAACGGTAATTTGAGCGGCGATTTTATCAAACGAATATTAAAAACTTTAAAATTATAATAGTCGCGGCGTGAATTTTTAATTATTATTTAATTTCATCATATTGATACGAAATTGGCCAAAATTCCAAATATGTAAATTCGTTTCTTGGATCAGAATTGATTTCGGCCCGAAAATCGTCTTCTAGCACAATTAGGCACACATATATATACGCGTTCTCGCTTATTGTTTTCACTCACAAGCAAGCAAACTCAATTTTTAGATTTCTTACGCTCTCAGTTCTACTCGATCTGTGAGAGGGCAATTTCGGCAGTCAAACCAATGTATGGCCGTTACGCATCTTGTTATTCTTGTGTCTTTGGTCTGACATAGGTAAGCAATAATTCTCTAAAATAGGTCGATTACCTCTTCCAAATTTCCGGCAGTGCCACATATTAACATTTCCAGAAAAGAAATATAACAGTTCAAGGGCCTTTACTAGTGCTAAATATCCGGTTATAAATAAAACAAAAGAAAATGCTATAGTCGAGTTCCCCGACTCGAGTTAGCCGTTACTTAGCTAGGGGAATGCGAACACATTGACCGTTTTTGGTGTTTTGTAGGTGAAAAGAGGGGCGTGTTTACCGTGTTCTTGGTATACCGATAAAAATTGGTAAGACAAACAAATGTGTGGGCGTGGCAGTTTTGGGCGGTTTCAGAGCGTTAGTGGACGTGTCAAAAGGTTGTTTGGCAAATCGACAGAAATTTCAATAACTAACAAAATTATGAGAAAATATACAAAAAATTTTGCGCTGGCTCTTCGTCTATGTCTCTAGAATCTATATGCTTAATCTTAAACTTCTAGCTTTTATAGTTCCAGTGATCGGGACGTTCACATGGACATGGCCAGGTCGACCCGTCTACCGATTCTGATCAAATATATATATACTTTATATGATCGGAAACGCTTCATGTTTCTGCCCTTTTAATCTACGAGTAACGTGTATAAAAATAGCGTCGAAAAGATCGTCATCTATGCGTCTCTCCGGCGTAGCAGCTTTTGAGCAGCGTTGGATTGGGAAAATACACGTGAATTGGCTTTTACAAACACCAATACACTTATGTTCCGTAAGACCTAGTGATATTGCTGATAACAGTGCCCTGCATGTCTTATACCCTATTGTGTAGCACAAAATAATAATAATCATTGCAAAAAATCTTATATAGTTAATCATCATTTTTATAACGTACCTGGCCAACGAAACTGGGAATTTCATAGTTGTCCCATCCTTTTAAAATATTATTTGTCCTTTTTGAAACGCCATTGTCACTTAGTACAGATGTACCCACAGATTCATTTAAAATGACTGCAGTCTTTTTTGTCGGTATAACAGAGTCGTGATCCATCTCGCCAATATTTCCATGCTGCGGAGTGGCATGACCATGATCCAACCCAGCTGGCGTTGAGTCTCCTTGATTAAAATCGTCACCCATTTCATGATTCATGTTTCTTGGTGTTAAAGGTAGCTCATTTATTGATGAGAACTGTTCCATTTCATTTAAGGACAAGAGGTCCGGACTTCGCATATTATCAAAAAATGTTAATTCATTTTGACATGAAATGCTTTCTTGCTCTTTTGATACAATCTCCACAGAAACGGTAGATACCCCTAGAGATTTATGATTCGCTCTCAGGACTTCCGGAGCTTCCAAACTTTGAACAACTGAATCGGGGACATGGTCCAAAAACAAATTGGACATATTATCATTCTTACGTTTGCGACCTTTTTTATTAAAAATAATTAATGCGTTCTCGTTCTCTTTGGTATAAAATTCCAGTGCAAGAATTTCCATTGGCACAACACTCGAGAAGTCCTCAAAGAATGTTGAATGCGAAAACAACTGTCTATTGTAATTACCAAACAAAGCTCTAGCTGGTATGGATCGCGATGGTAATGAAAAAAGTTTTTCGACACCTCCAGTTTCTTTCCAATACATTAATCTAAAAAAAAAAAGGTTAACGTTCACGTTAATTATTATTTCTAAAATTTATAAACACATACCTTTTTGTTGGTGGGGCTAAATCAAGTGTGGTTAATATATCAGATGTGTCGGCTAACTGAGCCTTCATTTCCTCTCCAGAAATATTTTTTATTTCGTCAATAATAAGTTTTCTTTTGCGTTTGGCTTTTGTAACGCCTTTATACATTGAGACATCTAAAGGAGCTAACGCAAATCCCTCATCCTCGTTTTGAACAAGCGTTATTTCATTCATTGGCACATTTTCGGACACACTTGCATGTCCATTTAAATTATTTTCTAAAATAGTTTATTGTTAAGATTAAATGTATACAGATTTCTTAAATCTTTACCCTCTTTCTCATCTTCAATCGAATTAACGAGCGAGGTTGCAGGCGAAGGGACATTATGAATATTATCAATGGCGTCTTCATCAGAATCATCTGCGTTGAGAACAGTAGTAGATTCTTTTGTAATCTGCTCAACTGGTTGAGAAGGATCACCAAAAAGATCGTCTTCAAAAAGGGCTGGTTCTAAAAATGTTAATACAAATTTAAGGCTGATAATAGAATATGCGGAATTATATTGAAATAAAAAGTTTTTATACCCATTGCTTATGGAGTAAAAGGATTTACTAGATTCGTTGAAACGTATCTAGAGTAGGCTTATATATGAATATTATGATCACTATCTGTCTGTCGCTCTGTCCGCAGTAACTCTGTGATCTCGTAATGTAGACTAGTAAAGGGAAAATAACCAACACGGATGTCAGAAAAGGCGTGGACAAAGTGTTTTTGATACACCCATAGAAATTGGCAAGACAAACAATAGAACGAAGAAAAAATCGAGTGGTAGTGCGAAAAGGTTTTTGGCAAATCGATAGACATTTACAACACCAATAAAATATGAAAACATGTAACATTTTGGAAAAGTGTGGGCCTGGCAGTCTTGGGTCCGCACTTCGTGCCTCAAGATATGACTTTCGCAATAAACAGTTTTCATAATTTTATTTATTTTATAAATTTTTATTTTCTACAACGTATTATTTTTATGAAATATTTATTTCTCAATGTAATGTCTTCTTTTTGGAAAATTTGCTTTAAATTAGAGTAGTTATAATAATTTTCTTTGTATTTGCCTTAATTATTTAGTATATTTATTAAGTCATTTGACTTAATATGATGTATGTAAATGATCCAATTTTATTATTTAAAATGCCCATTAGATTCAGTTGTTTCAGTTTCAGTTTTTTTTTTTGTTATATTCCAATTCGATATTTTTAAACAGCGCGCAATTTCATCATATTTCTACGAAATTGGCCAAAACTCCCCAAATATGTAAATTCATTTCTTCGATCAGAATTGATTTCGTCTCGAAAATCGTCTTCTAGCACAACACGCACACATATACGCGTTCTCGTCTCTTGTTTTTACTCACCCAAGCAAGCAAATTCTACTTTTAGATTTCTTACGCTCTCAGCGTAAGCGAGCGGACAGTGGGCCATTTTGGCCGTCACCAAAAAAGTAGCTAGTGTCTAGTGTCTTTGATAGAGCCTTTGTAGTTTCACGTATGGTTTCCTCCAGAGTTTTCACATCATTCTTTTGTCTTCGTCGTCTTTGTTTACGGAGTTTACGGTACATTACGGAGTTGTGACCTAAGTCTGCAGTGTGTCTTGGTGTGTCCATACTCCTGGCAGTTATTGCATTGTACAAGACCGTTGCGTTTGTGTGGTTCTTCCACGGTCATACTTCAATGCACTTCGTTTTTCTTTAAGGCTTTGTTATCTGGTGCTAACATTTTTGTCACAGAAGCCCATGTCCTTAAGGGCTTCTTGAATCTCAATTCCTTTAACAACTAAGCAATCCCTTGCTGCTTTTTAGTTGTTTGGTGTAGAAATTCTTTTTTGTTTCCTCCAGGTTTTTTACACAATGCGGAACATGTCCCCGCCCAGCGCAGCAATTTTATTGACCTGGTCGTTTGAACTTTTTTCCCTTATAAAAATAGACAAGGGATTTGGTTTCTTTTGGGTCTCTTGACCCAGCCATGCTGTATTGTTCTCCGCCTCTGCTAACATAGAAAATCGGTTATCATCCTTATTGGATCGTTGCTTTCTTGGTACTGTTGTCGGTTGACCTTTGGCTTATTACCAACAGTGTTTAGGGTGATTAGCTTACGCTTAATCTAGATGTAGCGATCCATACCTATCTGTATCGTCAGGATCGCTGTTGCCTATCGGAGCTGGCCAAGGTTTGTTGCTGTCGGCGCCGCAATATTGGTAGTTGATTTGGTGGTGCTATTGTTGCGACAGCAGGGATTTAAGGCCTGTTCGTTGTTGGAGCGTCTGCCATCAAAGCCGGCAGTGGTGGGGTTTGGTATTGGTATCTCGATGATGTAGGAGTTGGGGTGAGCAGAATGGGAGAACAATAGCTCGTCCTCTTGCTGTTGACGGTCAGTAGAGGTTGCTCTTTGTTGGTTTCGTTTCTACGTTGATATCGCGTGTTGAGAAGTTTGAGAACCAGTCGTTTCCTTGATTTACGGAGCTTTTACGCATTTTCTCTAGTTCATCCACTTTTTTTTAGTATTTTTCCGGAGCTCAGCCAAGAACACGAACTCTGGTAAAACTTTGTTGCGCTGCTATGTCTCTTTACTCGTGTTCTGAGTGCAATATCGAAGTTAATGCTATCCAATTTCGAACCTTGTGTCATATCTTCTCTGACAGTTTAATAGCTTTGTAGTGACCATTGATTCGCACATCAAGGCTGATCAGCTGATGGGTAAAATACAACAACTAAGAAGTCTTTTTCTAATCTTAAATTCTAAATTTCAAATCGTCTGTATTGAACCATGAGAAAATTTAGTTGCAACAACAGTTGCTGAATCATTACCCCAAAATTCGTCATAAATTGTTTCATAAACCGCACAACAATAACAAAAGGCATACAATTGGTTTTGTGAACTATTCAATGTTCTGCTTAGAAAAAGGTTTCTGCATCTTGGCATAAATTTACGGTAGCCATAAAGCTGAAAGCTGTATCTAAATTTTTCAAGGATAAGCTGACATAGTCGACGTCAAGTAGGCCCACCGGCAGAGTGCTATTTTTGTTTTGCCACTCTCATCTAAATTTCTCTTCATTTTTGTCGCGTTTTTCTCATTTTCTCATTTGTCGTTCTCTGGATCGGACGCAGATGCGGTTTTGGAGATTATCGCTTCAAACCGCGTCGTCGGTGGAGTTTCATCAACATTCAATACCCAATACACTAACCCTCTAATCAGCTTAGAGATTAACTCGTGTACTGGAATAGCACCCTCACTTCAGTTTTTAAACAGTTGTTGGATCGGGACAACCTATCTCCTATAACGATGCATGAATACATTTAATTTGGTTTTTGCTGCCAGCGGCTTGAACTGTGGTTTGGGCCCATACTAATTTGCGCTAAATTCTGGGTAATGTGGAATCTATGGACATACATCACTCACTTATGGGCTTGTACTGTGATTTGCTTTTACGAAATGGCTGCTATTTTATCAACACCACTCTTCTTCGGTTCTGCTCACTACGAATTGCAATTGCAATTCTGATGATTGCGACAGCAAATTGTCCTCACGGCGTTTCGAAAAAATAATCTTTCTTTAAGTTTAACTTCCGCAAGTCTATAACCATCATTATTTTTATAACAACTTTATTCACGAAATCCACTATAGCCATAGGGTATGGGTAAAGCCTTGAATAAATGAATTGATTGTCCTGTGTGCATATTATGTCAATGGAAATTTATCGGATATCTGCTTCGGAACGATGGTGTGTCCAATATCGGAAAAAATTTACGTTGTTAAACATTCAAATTCATTTTGTTCGATCAAAGACACTAGAATAACAAGATGCGTAACGCCATACGATTTTTTGGCACACGATATTTTCGACATGGCTCCAGGCTGTCTCGAATTTTTGTTCGAGACCGAGAGAGCGCTTCAGCGAACAGCTCTTTTCTACGCATACAGTGGTAGCAGACAGCTGTATGAGTGCACACGTATGCTCATGCATTGTAAATTTGACAAAATATGCCCTTCACCTTAGAAGTTCTTATATATTATTTTTGATCAATTGGCACCATGCCAAAAATTCTTGCTTGGCATTGCCTTAACGTTATTATTATTCAAATATAGCTTAGAAATAGTAACACCCGAATCATAATATCACAAAATAAATTTCAAAAACGACTTTATATTAGAATATTTGTCATTAGAGTATTCAGCTTGCGACGTGTGAAAAATTTATAAGGCAATGATTGTTGAGTGCTTGTGTCCGCACTTCGTGCCTCAAGATATAACTTTTGCAGTAAACAGTTTTAATATTTTTATTTATTTTAGCTAAAGATATATTTGGATTCATCAAAGATATCTATTTAAGGATCACACAGACCACTTTCTATTTTTTAACTAGTAGAGTTAACCAGAATCCCATTGAAAACATATTTTAGCAAAAGGTGATAACTGGAGAAATCCTCCAGTTAACGAATTTAAATAATAATTGCCATCTCTAAACATTTTTAAATTTTCACAAAAGTCGAATTGCGAATCAGATGATGATGTTATGATGCCAATTGAGTTCGATTCGATAATATATCAGCCTTTCATTAAAAAAAAATACAACAACAAGAATACTCTGTATCATTTTCTAAAATTGTAAAAGACAATGAGAGGTACATACTTTGAACAAAATATAGATAACTTTTTGTGCAATAATGTTCCAGTAGATATTTTGTTGGATATATTGCTAAGGGATCCAGTTGTGATAAATGCAGATCGGTAATTTTAAAAGTACCGTGCATTTAACAGCTCCATCAGAGCCTTTTATACATGAAAATAACTACTCAATAGACTCGGACTTCGGGAAACTACAGGCACCATCTGATATATTTTTTAATATTTGCAAAATACACATTAAAGTTTTTGAAAATATTTTTGAAAATAATAAAAAAAAAAACAAATGTGTATAAAAAATTGATTGTTGATGCATTAAGTACACAAATGAAAGTAGTGCCTTAGCAAACGAATTAAAAATCTTGTTATTCTAATGTCTTTGGCCAGGTCCACTCGGCTATTGATCCTACTCAAGAATATATATACTTTATCTGGTCGGAAACACCTCCGTCTATCTGTTACATACTCTTCCAAGTACCTTTTATATCCTTTCACTCGACGAGAAACGAGTATAAAAATAGTTATGGCTTTGGAGTCACCTCTAAAAGCTGCGAGTCTGGAGCGGAAAGGAGATAATCATCTCGACGAAAACTATTACAAGCTACCCCTAAACTTTTGGTCACTTCTGGCCCATTAACGGTTTCATCTGATTCGGAACTTTCAGATAAGCAACACAACATTTTAGATTTTGACCCTTACCTAGGTCATTACTTGTTCGCCCACTAAGACCACACACTCAGTATCATCTCATAGCCAAGAAGAAAGAAAAAGAAGAAGAAAAGAAAAGCGCAGAATGTACACCTAGACCTTTCGATTTGGTGTAGAAGACCGAGAAAAAAGGACAATGAGTGAGATCACAAGGTGAGCATTAGGAACGGTAGTACGAGGTTGATCACTGCAAGTGAGGGAGCAGACCAACGCTCAGCAAGAACACGGAAGAGGACAAGGACCTGGCGCGGTCAGAAGGGACTGTGAAGGCATTGGTTAGTGTCCTGTGAGAGGAACGGTCCCAACAGATGTGCTCTTGGCTGTCTACGAAGGTGGTTCTGGGAAGATCCCTGGTTCGACCTAAGGAACGACACACCTAGCGGCCAAGCCACCATAATATCCTAGGGCTTATTCAGGACGGACCGTTGGGAGACGACGTGGGCATAGCGTGGTCAGAAGGGATCGTGGAATCTGGTGTCCTGTTTCAGGAGTGGTTCTAACATACGTGCATTTTCGGGTGTTCGCAAAGGTGGTTCTGGTAAGAGCTTTGGTTCGACCTAACGGACGATACACCTTGCAGATTCGCCACCATAACTTCGTAGGTCTCAATTGAGCTGACACACAATGGCAGTAGAAGTCCAGAGCCAGTATTCAAACAATACAGCTGAAGAATTATAAATCATAATCATAATCACCCACAAATCATAAATTTGGGCAAACAGACAAAACCCTCTGAGCCAGCCATTTCAACTCGTAGTGGCAGAACTAGGAAAACAAGCTCTTTACAATATTTATGCATTAATGTAATAAGAAAAAAAAAATGTAATAAGAAAGAAAATTTTCACCTTAAGATACTTACGTCCGCCTAAGTTACAAATTAATTTTAAAAAATACTTTGTAACTGTATACCACCATACCAAATATGGTTGTACCAAATGATTTTTGTATCACAACTCCTAATGCTCATTACCGCATCATTAGTATATAAATCAGATCATAAGATTAAAAATTATTTTATAGAGGCATTTAAGATATTCAAATCCATATGGATGACAGATGACAAATAAGAAAAAAACAACAGACTGAAGAAAGTGTATTACTAGACTAAGGCAACTTTTATGACGGAGTATTTTACAACTGAATTAATTTTTTTAAGGATACTTTCGACTGATATATATTTGAGGATATATTTCTTAGATTTCTACTTTTACGCGGTTTATCCATATATATATCCAGCTAATATCATTTGTAATTGATGATATTGATTATACTTACGTCCAAAAGAATCTCCAAACCCATCACCATCCAATCGAGAACCAGGCATATCAGCATGGGCGTCCAATGAATGTGGATCCAGAGACTCAATATTTTCCAAAACGTCATTATCAAATATTTTATCCTAAAATAGAACAGTATAAGCAAACATTCAAAAAATTCAAAAGTTCGCAAAACTACGAATCTCGTTTAAAAACATCAAATAATATTTTAATTCATATATATATGTAAGCTCAAAGAAGCTGGGGTCGGAAAAATCGAATTTTTTAAATTTGAAAGCTGGAATCGTTTGCCCATTTTTTGCCCATGTTTGCCCACCAATTAGTTTTTTTTGCCCACGTCCAGTTTTTGAGATATGAATTTTCGAAAAGGTTCGAAAATTTTCGAAAATC
This sequence comes from Drosophila melanogaster, assembly GCF_000001215.4. NCBI lineage: Eukaryota > Metazoa > Arthropoda > Insecta > Diptera > Drosophilidae > Drosophila > Drosophila melanogaster. The sequence continues at coordinate 27,139,850 of NT_037436.4, read as the reverse complement.
AAAAATTTCGCTTTTTTCAAAATTTTTTTTTTTAAATCGCAATAACATCGTTTGCCCACGTTTGCCCACCCTTTAGAATTTTGAAAAAATTTATACTTTAGAAAATATAAGGCTTTTAAGTTTACCTCGGTCTAATCAGAGAGTAAATCGTTTGCCCATCTCTTAAAACCAAATATTATCAACAAAAAACGTTTGCCCAACCATTATTATTAGTTTTTATCGTTTGCCCACCCTTTAAAAAACCTTTAACAAAATTTTTTTTTCGATTGCCCACATTTAAAATACAACCAATTTCCTTAGCCCACCTCTTTAAAATAAAAATTTCCAATAAAAAACGTTTGCCCACCATTTAAAACTAAATAATTTCGATTGCCCACCTTTTAAAACTAAATAATTTCGTTTGCCCATCCTTTAAAATTCATTTTTAACGTTTGCCCACCCTTTAAAAATAAATTATTTCGTTTGCCCACCCTTTAAAATTTGTTTTTTTCGTTTGCCCACTCTTAAAACTAAATAATTTCGATTGCCCACCTTTTAAAACTAAATAATTTCGTTTGCCCATCCTTTAAAATTCATTTTTAACGTTTGCCCACCCTTTAAAAATAAATTATTTCGTTTGCCCACCCTTTAAAATTTGTTTTTTTCGTTTGCCCACTCTTAAAACTAAATAATTTCGATTGCCCACCTTTTAAAACTAAATAATTTCGTTTGCCCATCCTTTAAAATTCATTTTTAACGTTTGCCCACCCTTTAAAAATAAATTATTTCGTTTGCCCACCCTTTTTGTCTTTTTTCGTTTGCCCACTCTTAAAACTAAATAATTTCGATTGCCCACCTTTTAAAACTAAATAATTTCGTTTGCCCATCCTTTAAAATTCATTTTTAACGTTTGCCCACCCTTTAAAATTTGTTTTTTTCGTTTGCCCACTCTTAAAACTAAATAATTTCGATTGCCCACCTTTTAAAACTAAATAATTTCGTTTGCCCATCCTTTAAAATTCATTTTTAACGTTTGCCCACCCTTTAAAAATAAATTATTTCGTTTGCCCACCCTTTAAAATTTGTTTTTTTCGTTTGCCCACTCTTAAAACTAAATAATTTCGATTGCCCACCTTTTAAAACTAAATAATTTCGTTTGCCCATCCTTTAAAATTCATTTTTAACGTTTGCCCACCCTTTAAAAATAAATTATTTCGTTTGCCCACCCTTTAAAATTTGTTTTTTTCGTTTGCCCACTCTTAAAACTAAATAATTTCGATTGCCCACCTTTTAAAACTAAATAATTTCGTTTGCCCATCCTTTAAAATTCAATTAAAAAGGGTGGGCAAACGTTAAAAATGAATTTTAAAGGATGGGCAAACGAAATTATTTAGTTTTAAAAGGTGGGCAATCGAAATTATTTAGTTTTAAGAGTGGGCAAACGAAAAAAACAAATTTTAAAGGGTGGGCAAACGAAATAATTTATTTTTAAAGGGTGGGCAAACGTTAAAAATGAATTTTAAAGGATGGGCAAACGAAATTATTTAGTTTTAAAAGGTGGGCAATCGAAATTATTTAGTTTTAAGAGTGGGCAAACGAAAAAAACAAATTTTAAAGGGTGGGCAAACGAAATAATTTATTTTTAAAGGGTGGGCAAACGTTAAAAATGAATTTTAAAGGATGGGCAAACGAAATTATTTAGTTTTAAAAGGTGGGCAATCGAAATTATTTAGTTTTAAATGGTGGGCAAACGTTTTTTATTGGAAATTTTTATTTTAAAGAGGTGGGCTAAGGAAATTGGTTGTATTTTAAATGTGGGCAATCGAAAAAAAATTTTTGTTAAAGGTTTTTTAAAGGGTGGGCAAACGATAAAAACTAATAATAATGGTTGGGCAAACGTTTTTTGTTGATAATATTTGGTTTTAAGAGATGGGCAAACGATTTACTCTCTGATTAGACCGAGGTAAACTTAAAAGCCTTATATTTTCTAAAGTATACATTTTTTCAAAATTCTAAAGGGTGGGCAAACGTGGGCAAACGATGTTATTGCGATTAAAAAAAAAAAATTTTGAAAAAAGCGAAATTTTTGATTTTCGAAAATTTTCGAACTTTTTCGAAAATTCATATCTCAAAAACTGGACGTGGGCAAAAAAAACTAATTGGTGGGCAAACATGGGCAAAAAATGGGCAAACGATTCCAGCTTTCAAATTTCAAAAATTCGGTTTTTCCGACCCCAGCTTCTTTGAGCTATATATGTATATTTTTATATATAAAACGACTTCGAGCCTATAATGTAGGTCTACAGATCTGCCCATTTTGGTCTGTCTGACGGTCTTTCCAAAAAACTTAAAAACAATATTAGCATAAAAGCTGGTTTAATAAAAAATTGAACAATTATGTAGCAAAACAATGAGAAAATGTTCATAGAGGTGTTTAGAAATTGTAATTGATAAATAAAAACAAATCAGATACCGGTTAGTGGAAATGCGAACACGAAATTTAAACATTTTTCAAACGTGTGGGCGAGGCAGTTTTGTGCGGTTTAAATTATTTATATATTCCCCTTGTAGGGGTTTACTTATTTGTGAGTATTTTTAAAAAATTCATATAGCCGAAAAATTCGAAAATACTTACATTAATATTTGAAGGTATAGAGCATCGTATAATTTCAGGCGTTTCTGCTTCAAAGCCTATATCACCAAATCCGTCATCTTGTAAGGAAAGAGACAAACTACCGTAATCTTCTCTCATTGTTATCTCGTCAGCTCTGGACTGATTTATAGAAAACTGAGCCTCAATATCAATATCGTTTAATTCGGGCAGGGCTGTATCAAAGTCATGAAAAACTTCTGGGAGTGTTATTGCATTAACATTAGCTTCTCTGTGCCCTTCTGGTAAGTCGACCATGCCTGGTCGAAAAGCCATCTATAATCAAATTTAAACAAATTTGAATACATTATTTTATTGGGATTTTATTACAATGATCAGAAAATCAATTTACCTTAATCTTGACAAAGGCTTCATTGCAATCAGCTAATAAATACTTCGCTTTTCTGGAATAAATGCGAACAACACCTAGCAATAAATGTCCAGACGTTCTCAACGCTAATTTTACTTTTGGTTGCAAAATCCCTTCCACTGATTTTTCAATATTAGTTTCAAATACATGGGCCTTTGTAATTTTTTTGTCCCAATGTGCTGCCAACCAGATCCTGGCTAGGGGGCCTTTCTTGGCCAAAATAATGTGCTCATAGAACATTTTAAACTAGTAAATATTTGTATCTATATAAAATGCCTTTCGCATCATCACCTAAAACTGTTTGCTTTTTTATCAAATTATCGATATCATTTAAAATGTCAAGATAACAAAACAAAAGTGTTACATATGTGTATAAACATCCATATAGCATCTGGAGAAATTTGCATGTCTACACTGCAACGAGACATTCAATTTGTTATAGTAAAGGCCCTGTCGTAACTGTAGAAAAACAAATATATGTTGTTAAAAATAAATATCGATCATTAACTTAACTTAATCTTAAAACTTAAACTTAAATTTAAAACTTAATCTGATTTAAAATTTTACGTCTACTGACGAAAAAACTATTTTTTGCAAAAAAATGCAATTAGGTTTACAAATTAAATTAATAACTAGTGATCACCGAGAACGCTAAAACATCCTATAGTTTGAAAAACAAATGATGCTTAACGTTTGGATGACGGAAGGTTTCATGAAATGCCATTCCCTTTTATTAAATTAACTGTCATTTTTACGAACTGCTTTCCTTTCTTAGTGGCAGTGTCGCTAGCTCAGGCTTTCTCAGGAAGAGTTTTCGCCGTACCACACAGCTCGCAACATAATCATCGATAACTATCAACGTCTCAGGACTCTACATATCTCTAACAAGCAGTTAAGCAGGAAAAATGTAAACAAACGAAATAATTTAAATAAAAGATAAAATCTTACCGTTACGGCGTTTACAGTTGTTGTGACCAAGCGTATCCACCCTACTAAGGATGCCCGAATGGTTTTTGCGGGAATCACCCATGACCCAGACGTCGGTATCGCTCCAGAGGACTAGATCGGCTCAATCTCCCCGACAGTGAACACTCACTAAAACATTCAGATATGCTTTCTTCTTTTATTACACATAAATATAATTATTGAGTAACTCTAACATTCCTTCATTTCTTTTTCAATCCCTCATCAGGCAGGGATCACCCTAGGATCGTCGACTGCTTTTGAAATGGTTAAAGCAAATGTCCAGCATTCCTTTACGGGCTACAACCCACCTCGGTAACCTGCCCCGCAATGGGCGGTGCTTGTTGAGACTGCAATACTGTTGGCGTACTCACATACGCAGGTTCTCCTAACCCCGTGTAGCTCCAAGGGATCAGAAGGGACGTGCAACAAAACGTGGATATGTATTGTTTACCCTATCAGGCTAACCAGAAACAAATTAAAACTCTTTATGTGAAACTAAACCTTTGAACTTACTGTTTTTATTAATTTGACACAGATATTCAATTGAACATGGCCTGAGATTAAGCTATGTATTGCTTTTAATCATGTTCTCCGAAATAGGTTTAATCCTCTCCTATCTTGGGCCACGGATATATTCCGGGACATTTAAGAGTTTTCCTGGAGCGAACCGGGGTAATTGAAACGGCCAGATCGCCCAACAGTGTAAAGGGGGGCACCCAAAATCATCACCTTATCGCGTTACCTATCGATAATGCCATATCATCGACTCCAACGCCATATTTTATCAAGTTTATTCTAAATTATCATAAAATTTTCACTTTGTACCAAAAATGCGTTATTTTTTAAGTGCAGTTTATTTCCTTAAATTAATAATTTAATTTAATTAGCATATAAACTTAAATTCGGGATTTTTGATTTGGTAGAATCTTTTGCACTCGCCCAATTAACCTTTAAATAGAAAAATTTTATGAAATATAACCAAATCAAAATTGTAAAGAAATAATTTACCTGAAATAATAACTTTTTGTGTTTTTTTGTAGAATAATATAAAGTACTACTGCTTATATAAAGTACAGGATCAGGTTCAATAGCCGAATCGAACTGGCCATATCCGTGCCTATGAGCGTCGAGATTTTAGGACTTATAAACTATAAGGTTGAGATTAAGCATACAGATTACTTTGTGGACCCATATTGCCACGCCCACTCTAACGCCTACATACCGCCCAAAGCTGCCACGCCCATACTTCTGAAAAATGTTTTCATATTCTTATTAGTCTGGTAAATTTCTATCGAGTTGCATAAAAACCTTTTGATTTATTAATAGTGTTGGTTAGCTAGTTTACCTGGTTTTTAATTTTATGAGCTGTTAGTAAATTGCCTGGAATTTGAATCAACTTGCTGTGCTTCCGTCATCCGTCACCTGGCGATTTCTGTCAAGGTGCTGTGGAACCGTTTGACCAGCTATATAGCGGGGCCGCGTTCACAATGTCGATGCGGTAGCTGTTCTTCAGTAAGGAAAAGATAGTTTCGAAATTGAAGGCGGCCTCATTGTCGAAATATATTGTTCTGATTTGAGGGAACAAGTTAACGAGTTGAAGCGAGGGCCATGTCACTGGACTGCCTGGTTGTACCACCGCCAACTTCGAGAACTTCCTGATCCGATTTAACTCACGATTGTGTTCAGCCGTGATAATTACTAACGGCTCGTTTTTATTGATTACGTCCATTACAACCTTCTTGCCATAGCGAAACTGTGTAGATGGGAAATGAGCATTTACGACGTCGAGGTTCACGACTTATTGAGCATTTTTAAAATGCTGCTTCTACATCGTCGTAGTACTGCATCAGGTTAAGATCTCCTTGCCTGACTGTCTCAAGTCCATGCCGAAGGACACGCAGCGGTGCCTTGTCCGCGTAGGTGCCTTCCAATCGAGGAATTGTGATATCGAAATTCATGAAGTTATGGGCAACTAGTAGTCTTCCCGATCCTCTGATCTTATATTTGATTATAGAAACGGCTTGGTAATGTGCATCGCTGCCCTGATTTGGTTTAAAGATTTCATATGCGTCTACGTCTGACTGGCGCCACATGTCAATCTTGACTTCACATCGAATGTTTGGGTCTAATGTTATTCTTTTGTAAGCTTCCACTTGTGGTGTTCCCACACAGAAGTTTTGCTCATTTAATTGTGTTTGGGACGCCTGTGTGCCAACCTATCTTCTTGCTGGGCTAAGGTCCCACAGAGCTTTGTTATTCCTTGTACTGATTTTCAATTCAGCTCTTAGACTGGAACACTACCCTAGCGCCTGAAAGAAGACGAATAGCATTATGCTCTATAAAAGCAGAGGAATTTGACTCCTATCGCCCCATAAGAATCCTGAGAGGATTGCTCGAGTCTCGAGAGGTCCAAAGGGCTATCCCAAAGTTTCAGTTTGGTTGCACAAATGAGCAGCTACATCGCATAGTGAACTTTGTTCTGGAGGGTTTCCATTGAAAGGAGTACGTCATTGGAGCTTCTCTGAACATCCAGCAGGCTTTCGACAGAGTGTGGCATGAAGGACTTCTGTAAAAGCTCAAAAGCCTACTAATTCCTCAGCTCCTTTTGATAATATAAAGCTTCCTTCACGAGCGCTCCTTTAAAGTTGTACAGGACGGGCTGTCCTCCCAAACAAAGCGAGTAAGAGCAGGTGTACCCTAGGGAAGTGTGTTAAGTCCAACACTGCATAGCCTGTATACGCACGACATGATGTCAGCTGAGGGACATCATGTCGCTTACAGATCCCAATGACCTGCTAGTTCCCAGTCATGGCCAGAGATACTTGCGTCTATACATCACATCAGCAGGTGTGTTTCTGCACGGAGAGCTCCTCACACAATTGAACGCCCACAAATACCTCGGTGTCACTCTGGATAAAAGACTTAGGTTTCAACCCCATGTAACTGATGTAACTCGGCGCCTTAAAACAAAGGCGAACAGCATGGCTTGGCTCCTAAGGCCTGAAATATGGCACCGCCGCAAGGTCTCACCTCAACAAAATTCGTGTGGCGCAGTCGCAAGTCTTGCATAAAACCGCAACTTGAACATTAAACAAGATCTGAAACTACCAAGTACTGACGATGTCATAAACAATCAAGCAACCTCGTACGTGAATAAATTGGGAAACAACCCGAACCAGTTGGCTCGAAAACTCCTGACGAGGAGACGTGTAATGGGACTAAGGGGGAGTAGGAGGCTCCAGCGCATTCACCCTACAGATCTGCCAAGCAGAGATATAAATTAATTGCTTAAATTTAATTCATGTCTCTAGACTCCCTATTTAGGTTTAAGCAAAGACCCTAGAATAACAAGATGCGTAACGCCATACGATTTTTTGGCACACGATTTTTTGGCCGTGGCTCTAGAGGTGGCTCCAGGCTCTCTCGAATTTTTGTTAGAGAGCGAGAGAGCGAAGAGCGCTTCAGCGAACAGCTCTTTTCAACGCACAAAGTGATAGCAGACAACTGTATGTGTGCACACGTATGCTCATGCATTGTAAATTTGACAAAATATGCCCTTCACCTCAGAAGTTCTTTAAATCTATATTATTTTTGATCAATTGGCACCATGCGAAAAATTCTTGTTTTGCATTGCCTTAACGTCATTATTATTTGAAAATAGATTAGAAATAGCCAAATCTATGTACGTATTATCACAAAAATAAATTTTAAAAATGACTTTATATAAGAATATTTGTCATTAGAGTATTCATCTTGCGGCGTGTGAAAAATTAAGTAATGATTGTTGAGTGCTTGTGTCCGCACTTCGTGCCTCAAGATATGAACAAAGTAAAGACACTAGAATAATTCTAGTGTCTTTGATATTACTTTTGCAATAAACAGTTATCATATTTAATTATTTAGTATATTTATTAAATCATTTGACCTAATATGATGTAACATTAACATTAAAAGTGTTTCAAAAAAATATTTCGCTTTAAAAAAATTGTCAGATGAGAGACAAATTAGAATTAAACATAAATATAAATGTGTAAACGGTAGCTAATTCGAGCGGCGATTTTAACAAACAAATTTAAAAAGCTTTAAAATTATAATAGTCAGGGCGCGAATTTTTAAAAATTTGTTTATTTTATAATATTGCTAGGAAATTGGCAAAAACTACCCTAATATGTACCATGTAAATTCGTTTCTTTGAACAGAATTGATTTCGGCCCGAAAATCGTCTTCTAGCACAACACGCACACTTATACGCGTTCTCGTCTCTTGTTTTTACTCACACAAGCAAGCAAATTATATTTTTAGATTTCTTACGCTCTCAGCGGGAGTGAGCGGAAAGAGAGTAATTTTGGCCGTCACCAAAAAAGTGGCTGCATAGTGCCAAACCAATGTATGGCCGTTACGCATCTTGTTATTCTAGTGTCTTTGGAATAACGGACCTGCATACAAGTCGAAGGTTTCCCTATATTCCTCTTCAAACTCATACACGCTTATATACGTATGAAATTTAGTTAAGATCTGTATCGATCTTAGAATGAACAAAGGTTCCCGGTTCCCTCATTAGAGTTTCTTCAATAATTTTTTCCATTCTAATTTTCTGATAATTAAAAAAAATTTTTTGGATGATCTTAACTCAAAATATATTTTGTGTGTTTTTTTTTGTTTTTTTTTTTTGTTTAAAAATTTATTTTTTCTTCATATGTTCATATATATGCTTAATTATTTATTTATTTATTCATCTTTTTATTCAATCTTAAATTTTTAAATCTTATCCAAATTATTCGCTCTGCTTATATGCTTAACGTATAGCGTTTATATAAACTGAGGGACTGTTACAATTGTCAAGATTAAAAGGAGTAACCACAGTGACTGAATGTCTTCTGTATGGTCGATTTTTTTTTACGTTATTGACCTCATTGGCCGTATTATCTTTTGTCTGACTATCGCAGCTTCTCCTTGCTCCAGGAATAAGCAACGGGAGCTAGAACTAATTAGTTGGACTTTGTACCCGAACGGGCTGTGCGCAAAAGGGGAAATAACGGAATCCCCGCAGCTTATAAAGTTCAGAACGTCCGAAGGAGACAGTGAGTGAGAACGCGCGGGTAAGTCAGTGAAGAGCGAACTGTGAAAGTGTCGGGAACTTAGAAAGGCGCAGGACACAGAAGGAAGGACGAGCAGTGGATCCTTGCAGTGGAGGAACAAGAAACTGGCGTGTTCGAAGGGGACAGTTGAATCAGTGGTCGGCAAAGGCGGTCCCATGCCGAGCGTTGCCTCAACCCGTGGACGATACGGCATGCCCCATAACATCCTAATCCCGCTCAAGCCAGTACGTGGTCCGTTGTCAAGGAATCTCAAGACAACGAAGGCAAGGCGGCGCAGGATCAGTGCCGTAGGAGCAGCACGATCGCCGAAGGAGTTTCATCTGAAACTCTGTCTTCTCCTTGGTCGGGCAATCACACAAATCATAAATTTGGTGGGACAAACACACAAACTCTCTGAGCTAGCCGTTGCAACAGGTAGCTAGCAGAACTAAGAAAATAGTTCGTTACAGAATCTTGTATACCCTTTTATCAAAGACACTGGAATAACAAGATGCGTAACGCCATACGATTTTTTGGCACGCGATTTTTTCGCCGTGGCTCTAGAGGTCGCTCCAGGCTCTCTCGAATTTTTGTTAGAGAGCGAGAGAGCGAAGAGCGCTACAGCGAACAGCTCTTTTCTACGCATACAGTGATAGCAGGCAACTGTATGTGTGCACACGTATGCTCATGCATTGTAAATTTGACAAAATATGCCCTTCACCTCAGAAGTTCTTAGACTTTCAATCTATATTATTTTTGATCAATTGGCACCATGCGAAAAATTCTTGTTTTGCATTGCCTTAACGTTATTTTTATTTGAAAATAGATTAGAAATAGCCAAATCTATGTACATATTATCACAAAATAAATTTCAAAAATTACTTTATATTAGAATATTTGTCATTATAGTATTGCGGCGCGTGAAATTAATTAATAAGGCAATGATTGTTGAGTGCTTGTGTCCGCACTTCGTGCCTCAAGATATGAAAGCAAAGACACTAGAATAATTCTAGTGTTTATGATATGACTTTTGCAATAAACAGTTTTCATATTTTTATTTATTTTATAAATTTTTATTTTCTACTTCGTATTATTTTTATGAAATATTTATTTCTCAATGTAATGTCTTCTTTTTGGAAAACAGTAGTTATAATAATTTCTTTTGTACTTCCTTTAATTATTTAGTATATTTATTAAATCATTTGACTTAATATGATGTATGTATGTATGTATGTATGTATGTATGTATGTAGATTCAGTTGTTTTGCAGTCTGTTTTTTTTATGTTTTTCCTTTTAATTTCTCTTAGCCCGTTTGCTTAAAGTTGGCTATACGTAGAGCTCCTCGATTTTTTATATTTTCGCTATATAATCGAATTTATATTCAACTAAAGTCGTTTTGTTGCAAAGTTGCAAAAGTAAAGTACGGAAATATAAGCGCAAATAGTAATTGCGATAAATAGTGAATAGTGAATAGTGTTTACGTATTTTTACGTATTTTACGAATTAGATCATGGATCAGTAACGAGACTGACTAAATTAACAAGGAGTCACGTTAATCCAACTAGATTTGAGCTAATGCACGTACATATGTTTGGCAACTCAAACACTTAGCCACACTGTTGCAGCGGCAATTAAGACTTGTAGCCAAAACAAGCAATTACATCGAAATAGTTCCGAAGTTGCAGCTTCTACGGCTGCATTTGTCCAAAAAGTTAATGATTACTTTGATTGCCTGAATAGCAGAGTATTAACTGACAAAAACCCCATGAAATGCGCGCTCCAAGTTAACAATGGAGTTTTGAATAAACTAAAGGAAATGCAGGAATACCTAAAGATCGTTAAATATCACGGGAATAAAATATATTGTGTTGATGGCTTGATCCAAACTACTAAAGCTATATTTGGACTCGTCGAAGATCTCTTTAAGCATCACACAGACCACTTTTTCTTTTTAACTAGTAGAGTTAACCAGGATCCCCTTGAAAATATATTTGCGTGCGTTTGAGCAAAAGGTGGTAACTGCAGAAATTCTTCAGTTAACGAATTTAATATAATAATTGCCAAGCTCATATCTCTACACATTTTTAAATTTTCACAAAAGTCGAATTGGGAATCAGATGATGATGTTATGTTGCCAATAGAGTTCGATTCGATAATATATCAGCAGTTCATTAAAAAAAAAAAAGAAATACAGCAAAAAGAATACTCTGTATAATTTTCCAAAATTGTGTAAGACAATGAGAGGTACTTTGACTAAAATATAGATAACTTTTTGTGCAATGATGTACCCATTGAATTAACTTCCAGTAGATATTTTGTTGAATATATTGCTAAGGGATCCAGTTGCGATAAATGCAGATCGGTAATTTTAAAAGAAACAGCTCCATCAGAGCTTTTTATACATGAGAAAAACTACTCAATAGAATCGGACTTTGGGAAATTAAAGGCACCATCTGATTTGCAAAATACACATTAAATCTTTCGAAAATATTTTTAAAAATAATAAAAAACAAATGTGTATAAAAAAATGTATTGTTGAGCAATGCATTATGTGCACAAATGAAAGTAGTGCCTTCTCATTATGGTTTTATGAAAATAATGAATGTTATGCACATAGAACAGATCTCTTAAACAAACTAATAAAAGTTTTGCTTTTTAAGCATTGCACAGTGGTTTTTTATGTGTTTTTTTTTTGCAAAAATTCGAAATGATGACCTATCCTCACCAAATTCGTTTTGTGGTACTCTTTACTTCCTCCAAGATGATTCATATAGTTTCAAGTGATTTGGTCAACTTTCATATAGCTGCCATATAAACGATCTGGCTTATATGCCATAAAAATATTTACCTTACCAAAGAAAAACAAATTTTGTATCTATATTTAATTAAATATTTTACTGATATTATATACAGAAAATCAAATAAAATAAAATCATATTAAGATGTATATGATGGTCCAAATCATTTTGTCCTGAAATTAAAAAATAAATTTATCATACGTCATTGTTATGCTTTTATACTTACAAAAAAATTCAACTTATTATTTATTAATTTAAAAAAACTCTTTGTCTGAGGCTATTACATCAAGTTCATGATCTTTCTGTTGAAGTTCTCTTTCATCGTCCTCCTCGCTCTCGTCGATGTCCTGGCAATCACCATGATCATCATGATCGCTTCCAACGCATTGTGATTTAAGTAGAGAAATGACCTCTTGCGGCATATTTTTATTTTTATTTTTCCTTTGTCTTTCTTTTAGATATGTAAATACTAGACAACAAAGGATCAGACGTATCTAGAGCTCTGTTAAAAATATCGGTCATAGTATCTAGGCGACTGCATTTTTTTGCATGTCTTCTCCGATCGCTCTTATATAATTTGTTCCTCGATTCGGACGCATGCTCACCAAGACAGCCAATAGGCACCAAACAATTATCTATAATTTGATGCCCATGAACTAACACCTTGTGAACAGTAGGTGACATAGGATACCAAGGATATTTGTTCTGATAGGCCAAAAAAACATTTTTACAAAATGTTTTAAATTTTTCTGAGTCAATTTCGTATTCTGAGGAAATCGTTATTAAAATAATATAAAAGCTATAAAGAATGTCGTAATCAATATTTAATATTGACGACAGTAAGGCTGTATTAGAAAATGCCCTTTTGGCTGTATTGCCATCATTTGAATTTCCGCTTCCATTCGGTAACGGCTTGTCCACATTGAGACCCATTTTATCCATAATTTGTTTTTGTATAAAATGCTTTCGTTCCACTAATTTAGGTTTATCAAAGTCCTTTACATGCCAAGTTTTAAGATCAGCTCTGTATGCAAGTTTTAAAACAAATTCAAAGAAGCGAATCCACGCATGTAAAGGGCTTATTCCAAACTGAAGAGTTTGAGATTTAGCATCAAAAATATCTGAATTAAAATCATTCACATTCATTAAATGCGTTGGCTTTGCTGCGCAAATCGGGCAACATTGGCAAGAGTTACATCCTGTTAATATGTTTAAGACTTTACCGTCTATTAGTGTCATTTGACCGACATATTTTACAAATATATTAATGTTGTTTATTTTATGCAAATATATGTGCAGATTACGAGCCTGGGTATCCAAGTTTTCTTTTTCTGCTAATATAAGCTCTCGAGTTTCCTTAATAAATTCAATTTTTAAAGGACGACAAAACCGTATAGATTGTGGCGATCTGTTGATCCAAATTATTTTTTGTTCATTGTCTACTAATTTTAATGGCACAATTGTAGTAACAAACAGCGATCTATCATATACAGCACCGATTTCCTCATAACGTTGCTTAAAAATACTCTGACCAGTCCATAGCTAAATATTAATTGGCATTCTATCGAGTTGGTATTTGCTTTGAAAGTTTCATACTGCATTTCAAGAATCCGCGAAGTTGTGTGGTTTAAGAGTTGTTGTCACTTAACTTGCCATTTGGTCTAAGCTTCAGTTTAGCATTAAGAACATCGGGATATGATGGGTAAATATCAAAGCCGTGTACTTTTGTATTCCGTTTTAAATTGATGTATTGGCTTTTTGTAAATCCGTTTTCAAATAAAAAGGCTAATGCATTGTCGACGGACATTTGTGTGGGCTCAGAAGAGAACATTTTTCTTTTTATATTATTGATATTATCGCTGTTACCAGCTGCTTTTAATACAACTGACATGTCCTTCTCATTTCCTTTTTTTTGTCAAGTTAGAGATATCCCAAAGATTTTCCTAAGTGTAGCAAACGGATAGGTGGACTTTTCCGAGGAAAACAGAGTAACACGTTACTTTGCTTCGGCTTCTGTCCCAGTTTAAACTACTTCCTTGAGCTTACTAAACTCTATCCTGAAAACAAAAAACATGAATGTAACATGATTTTCTTATTCTTTACTATTCTTCTAAAAGAAGATATATTCTGCTCAAAGTTGGAATACTCGTGTAGAGAAAGGGTGCATGGTCCAATATTTATCAAAAATATCGATTGAATTATTTTTTTTAATTAAGTCTAACAATGGAATATCTTCGTTCAAGAAAAACCCCTTCGCCCTTCTTGAGAAATTTAAGCTGAAAATAATAGACAAGCCCTATGACAGAAGAACATCAAGCAAAGAGTTAAGTTTTATAGTATCCAATTTTTTATCTTATCTTTATAATATAATCATTGTACAATTTTATATACAGAGTCGAGGCACATACAAATTAGACTTTGAATGGAAATTTCAACTAAAGCCAATGGTGAAATTCTGTGGGAAAGTTTTTGTACAACCCTACGAATCCGATTTCGAAAGAGTCGCGACGATTGTGATATAGAGGAATTAATTAGGAATACAAAAACCGAATGAATAGTCTACTATATCGAGGCTAGTCGATAAGCTGAGCAGCCGTGGATGGCAAAAAAATTTTCCAGAATGCTTAATAGCAACCTTCGTCTCCAAATTCGCCAAAAAATTCTGAATATCGATGTTAGAACAGTATTGAAGTAAAGGGAAATCTGTAAGCGACGCGAGGCATTTCTGGCTGACGTCAAAAGATGTCGTGGTTATACGAAAGGCACTCCGTTTAAACATGAGATATCCGAGGTCAGTCAGGAACTGGAAGATGAGGTGGGGTCAGTATACGAAAGTGAGAACGGCATGCAAGCTTCCTTACTAGTATGTTGGATTTGCTGATTCGAATGACACAAGAATGTCTATCCGAAAGGCGAGTTTTTTTTCGCAAGTCAAACCGAAGACCTCGAATGCCTCTCAGTGTGTCTCTTTCCCTCTTAGACGCACTAAATAAACCTACTATTTTCTATTTAAGAACAAAATTTTTGAGTTTAGGAATGTCTGCATTCCCGCTAACTTAAAAAAAGCCGAAATATTACCGCCTGAGCCAAACCATCAAGCTGTGGCACAGTTAAGGTGGCAAATGTGATTAATGGCAGAGAGTTGGCGTGGCAACATGGGTCTGCAAACTCGTGCTGCGTCTTTGTCTCAAGAATCTGTATGCTGAGTCTCGACCTAGTTCCTAGCTTTTCTATTTCCTGAGATCGCCAGATCGACTCGCCTGTTGATCCTGATTAAGAATATATAAGTTAAGGCTGCAGGCTCAGCAGTAAGCGGTCAGCAACTTAGTTGCTGATCATAAGTGCAAACGTGAGTCGTCCGGCGGCACCGGATGGTAACTTAAGACGTTGCACGAGCCGCGTGGTCAGCGTTCTGCTCATAGCAACGTAGATAGCTCCGGCCACTGGCGAGCTGTGAAGTAGTCTTAAGAGAATGGTAGTGTCAGTCCCCTTCGGGAGTCGCTAGCCACCACTCATGCTATTGTTTGGCTGCGGCCCTAATCATAAAAATAATATCCAATAAACGTTTGTATCTCGCTTGAACATATAACCAAGAGTCCTTTTTATTAATTTATATACAAACGCTTCCTTTTGTCTGTTACATACTTTTCAATGAATCTAGTATACTCTTTTACTCTACGAGTAACGGGTATAAACATAATGAAAAAATAACCGGTCATTTTCGAAGAGATCTGTTTATGTCTTCTGAATTCCCAGAATAACTTAATCATTTGTCCGCAACCCGTCTCAAATAGGCTGTATGACAGGGACCAATTGGTAGTTCTTGGTGATTTTAATATAACTGGCACAATGTTGTCGCCAGAAGAAAAATCGAATATCCTTTTCCCTTTAGCACAACATGACCTTATTGACGACTTATCGCTGTCCCAGGTTAATTATACTAGAAACTCTCTTGGCCGATTTTTGGAGCTTTGTCTTGTAGAGAATTATTACTATACTATACTATAAGAGAATTCATTGTTTTTATTGCAAACCTTCGGGGGCTAAATTATTTTATAGCTATCTTTAATTGGTCCGATCTTTACTCTTGTAACATACTGGCGGATGCCATAAATATATTTTTTACCGCGATTAAATTATT
This sequence comes from Drosophila melanogaster, assembly GCF_000001215.4. Taxonomy (NCBI): domain Eukaryota; kingdom Metazoa; phylum Arthropoda; class Insecta; order Diptera; family Drosophilidae; genus Drosophila; species Drosophila melanogaster. Next base: position 27,123,867 of record NT_037436.4, on the reverse strand, counting down.
TTTTAGCTCTTGTGTTCCGATGTACCATCCGTCAATCTCTAAAAAAATCTCGGCATGGCTTTATGAAAGGTGCTATTTTAAAGGGTGCTATTTTGATGTTTAATGAAAGAAGAGCTTAGCTTCTGCTCTGTTCGAGGTTCTTTATTTGAATGATCAAAGTGTGCTGAAGTTGGGTTCAGCTAACCCGCACATATATTGCTTATATCTATGTATTCTTACTTACATTTATACATATAAGTAATTAAAGTTGTGGGTGGCAGGGGGGATCCCTCTCTGCAATCCCAGATATTATGTTGAGAGGAACTTTCCTCTTTTAACTGCCAGCCTTGTGGTCTGGCAGAGTAATTAATACAAATATATTTACGACGTTCAGTCGGAGCAATAAGATTGACGAGCAGCCGCTCTTTATTAATGTCAAAAATCAACTGAATATAAAAAGTGAATCTTACAGCTAACAAAAGACTCGCAGCGGCCACGCAAATATGCTGTGTTTGCCGGCTGCGCACGGGTTTCCGGCCCGATGCTGGGGTCAGCACTTTAACGTAATGGTATTAAATTTCGTGCACTGAGCCAACTGGTCTAGCTCGTTGGCCCGTGTTAACTTATACATATGTATGCAGAAGACATTGACCACTTGAGCTGCAAAGTGCATGCTCAGCATTCCCACGCGCCGCGATCGGCTTATGTATAAGCGTTAGATCGTATTACTGGGGCGCTGGAGTGCTTACGTAGTTTTTGGTGGTCTTTTTGTATATTTGTATATTTATATTTATTATGACAAAGTGTCACAATGTATTGACGCTATGTTATACCCAATCATCTATTGTATTCTTAGGGTAGATTAGTCCAATATGCTACACCTCCCTTTTTAAAGAAATGACGTAATATATGTAGTCATTGAGTTCTCAATATTAATATTGTGTTTAGAAAGGAAAAATTTTTTTTTTGAAATTGATTTTTCTTATTAATTATTAGCAATGTTTTGTCTCAAAGCATTTTTGTATAAAGACAGAATAATACAAAAAATGTATGTTGAATTACGATGTTTTTGGATTTATGTTTAACTTTCTTAGAAGGAAAAATAATTAATTTTTTTTTGTGGTTTTTTTTTTTGTTTTGAGGTTGATCAGACCTTTTCTTAAGTGAAATGAAACGTTTCATTGATTATATATTTGTAGTCTATCCTTATGTACTTTTTGCTTCTTTTGTTTTTTATCTCTAATTACTATGTTATCTCTGTCTTCTATGGTTTCTACAGTATAAGGGCCTATATATACTGGATCTAACTTATGACCCGATTCGTTCCTTAGTATAACTTTATCTCCTATTTTTAATTGAAAATCTGAAGTTTTCTTATCATAAAGTTGTTTTCTATAAGACTTAGCTTTTTCTAACAAAAGTCTAGCTCTTTTATATGCTATTTCTAATCTAAATTTTATTTCCTTTGAGTAATCTTCTATATTATACAGTGGTTCTATTCTATCTGCTTTATTAAAATTTGCGAACTGCCTTGGTAATCTTCCAAAGACTAGTTCATATGGACAGTAATTATGCATGACTGATGGTGTTGTGTTGAAACAATATGTAAAGTATTGTATCCAAACGTCCCAATCAGTTTTATCTGCAGAGATGTATGAACGAATGTATTCATTGAATGTTCTATGACTTCGTTCGATTGTCCCTAAAGTCTGGTGGTGATATGCAGTGGATGTAAGATTTTCAATTTTCATATATTTACACATATCTTGAATTACATTGTTTTTATACTCGGTACCCATGTCCGAAATGAACGTCTTCATTGGACCGTACTTTAGTATAAAATTTTCGAATATAGCTTTTGCGACAGTATTTGCGCTCTTATTCGCAACAGGTATGGTTACTAGATACTTCGTCAAATCACATATTAGTGTGACGATGTATTCGTTGCCATATTCTGATTTCGGTAGTGGACCAACTGTGTCCACTATCACTATATCAAAAGCATTTGTTGGGGTTTCTGTGTAAGTCAATGGGGTCTTTGTATGTGTCGTTGTTTTTGACATTTGGCATTTATGACATCTACGTATGTACTCTTTTATATGACGAGTCATATTTTTCCAATAATAGTGTCTTTTTATTTTCGCTAGCGTTCTTGTAATGCCTGTATGACCTCCTTGAATTGGATCGTCATGATATGTAGACAGTATCGATTGTATCTCTTTTTCAGTTTTTATAATGGTCACCGGCTGGAGTAGCGCTACTCTTAATGATTTCAATTTTATATTGCCCATATTTTTGAAATTATCTATTGAAATGGTTTCAAAGATTTTTTCACTCGGTGCCAATTTGAGTTGGCTGATTTTTAGTATACCGGCTTGCATTTCAAGCCTTTGGAAGAACTGACCTTAATCAAAAATTCCATTGGTATATAAATCGTCAACATCAATTCTTGCAATAACTTTATTTCCTCGTTTTAGTAAACAAATAGATTCAGATTCGTACTTCATCATTTGTTATGACTTCGTGTACGTTGGGCTTAGATACATTTTGGATACTTTGCCTAGGCAATAGTTCCTTGTTTGTTACTGTACAGTTTTCTTGTCTACTTTGTTGCCTGGTAGTGACTTTCAGGACTTTATGTTGCATGTCTTTGAGTTCCTTTATATTTATACGTGAGAGTGCGTCTGCTACAAAATTATCTTTCCCCCTTAGGTTTCTCTTGTGAATTTGGTAATGATTTTTTTGGAACTAGCAAGAGTGGGCTGTTATACTCAGATACAGACGGTTCGACGATTTTGTCGCTTATTAATTTCCCCTTCTTGTTTTTGAATTTCCTCAATATGGCTATGCGGGCTTCTATAGTTTTTTATATAAATGGGTTCATCATCTTTAAGTCTTAATGTTTGTTTATAAAAATTATTTGTTGATATAGGTTCGGTTTCCAGTCCGAACACATCACTATACTGTGTGCATAATTCTGTTAATTGATTTTTAAATTGGTCTGGAAAATTTTTCTTTAGTTTTGAAAGTATTTGTTCGCTTCTATTTCCAGTGTCGGTATTATGAATGTCATAATCTTTTAGATTTTCATATTGTATTTTATTTACTTTGACCACTTGGTCGAAATTAGTTGTATTTAGAAGTCGAACGTATACATGTTTGGATGCTGCTATTGTATTTGCAACATAAATCCCATTGTGTATTTCTTGATTAGGAACAAATATGAAATCATTTACAACATTAATGTCTATTTTCCGAATAACTTGTGATCTGGCTGGCAGAAGAACTGTATTGTTGCCAGCGCTATATGTTATCGGGACATATATTGGATAATTTAAATTTTGGGGTCTAATTATAAACCAGTCTTCACTTGGTTTGAAATCTAGTTGACAATTGAATTTCTTTATAAAATCAATGCCTATTATTCCATCACATGGTATTGCAAAATTTGGGTTTACCAAATGAAATTCATGTGGGATAATATATTTTTTTGATTGGAGTTCTATTAAGGTTGTTCCTTGAGACTTTATCACACCTTGGCCTATGCCTTCGATGTTTATTATTTTTTCATTTTGAATTATGAAGTTATCAGAATTTACTTTCAAAAGTGAGATATCTGCACCAGTATCTATGAGAAATGTTAGTTTATTTTCAGTTGAATGATTATAGAAGGTTACGAATATATTAAGACTATAATTGATGGAATGAACTTTTACATTTATTGGTTGTTTCCTAAAGGGTTCTGTTAGTTTTCCGACGTATTTTGCGCGATTCTCACACTGCTATTATTATTATTACCATGGTTGTATTTTCGGCGACCTCTCCCTTGGTTTTGGCCTCGCCTACCTCCACGGTTATTATAGTTATTATTATTGTTGTTATTGCTGCCTCGGTTGTAATTGTTGTGGTAGTTATTTCTTCCACGATTATAACCCCGTGCGCCTCTATTATAATTATTTGCACCTCGTCGATAATAGAGTACAGTGTTACTTTGACCTGTTATCTCTGTGCAACTGTTTACAAATTTGGAGATGGCATCATTCATGTTTGTGAATATGCCTGCTTGCATGATAAGTTTTACCTTATCAATGGAGCAATTCTGTGTCATTGCTTTTACAGCTGTTGTAGTGCTGTATTTATTTGCTAAGGACTGGCTGAGACCTTCACTGATATAGGCACCTTCAAGGGCCTTTGTCAGTTTCTCCACCTCTTGGGTGTATTGGTTAGCCGTTTTATTTCTCTGTTGTAGATTCAGAAGCTTGGTAGATATCACTTCTACCGATTCTCCTTTTACTGCACTTGACAGTTGGGTAATGATTGCAGCAATCGTCTGCTCATTACTTATAAGGTTTCTTACATGGCCTTTAAGTTTAGTTTTTATTAGGCTTATTGCTGTCGTTTCATGTGTGCTCTTTAAGCTATCTAGTAGACCTAGAGCATCCAAAAAACTTTGTAGATTTTCTGGTTTACCATCAAACTCTGGTATCAGAGATGTGGCTATCCTGATAAATTCTATCAATGTCTGTGCCATTTTAGAAATTGTTATTGGTTCAGATTTAAATTCAATTCGGTCGCTTCCTTCTAGCGTTTCAATGTCACTATCGGACTCAGCGCCGCTTGATTGAACAGATTCGTTCTTTGAACTGGTCTGTGTTGAATTCAACCAATTGACTTAGACTTTCTGGTACATCTATCAGAATATGCCTTCTTTTTCTGATGTTATTTAATCTTGTGTTTAGGGATTTTATAACCCTCAAACATTTGTTATTATGTTCAGATGTGAGCCTATTTGCATATTTATTTACTAATGTAACTATATTATTATATTCTCCTACTAATATCTCTATATGATTTTTCAAAGTTTCGGATTTTATTACTGCGTCTCTATTGATACATTTATAAGACTTATCGAACCTGAAGCGAAATTCGTCTATTCGTATCGCTATTTCGCTCCATTCCATTCTTGTCGTAAAAAAAAGTTTTTATTAAGCTTTCTTCTAATCCATATTATTTTTTTTTTAAATCTGGTCTAAACGATTTGCCCTATTTATATAACGTCTTTTGATGATCTTGTTATGCTTAACATAAATTGTAAGCAGAAATTGTAGAAGTAGTACTATTGTAATGATCAGCAATAAGATCCACAACGCATTTATATCGTCTGTGTGATCTATAATTTTTACGTTATTAACTACGTTGGCAGTATTGTCCTTTGCCTCACTAGAATCGCTAAACCATCCCATGTTTTTTTTTTGTTTATTTTCAATGAAACGTTTTTTTTTCTATTTATGAGTTTTTTCTCATTATTATGATATTAATTTATTCTTCTAGAAAATCAAAAATGAAAAAAATGTTTACGTTTAATGAAGATAAGAATTGTTATATTCTGTCATTAAAAAAAATTTTGCAGCTGAATATATATATACTCAGTAGCGGAGACGTGGAAATATTAGTTGTTAATAAATGTGGTTGGCTCACATATTTGTTTACAATATAAAAAAAATTGTCCAACCGCATTGTTAGTAAAAAGCCTAACAGATATTAGTGTTTTTCAAGCAGCGGTTTCCCGCATCGGCTTGGGTTTAGAAATTAAAATTAAGGCAAATTGGGGCATTGGCATTTATTTATGCAGCCCGTTTGCGTTGTTTCGCACCTTGCGAAATCTTGCTTTCGATGTCCTCAAGACGCTCTTTGTAGCGTTGTCGGGATGCCTCGTCTCTGGCCAACTGGGTCATTTCCTTAACCAGTCGGCGTTGTTTAAGTAGCTTTACCCTTTTTCCGGAGCGTTTGTGCTTCTTTGGTTCCTTCCTTTTCTGCCTTGCCCGGTACTCAGCTATTGTGAGTGGGCGTGGTCCATCTGCAGGATTTTGCTGCAGAGCTTCTTCCAACGTTGGCAAGTCCCTTTGTGTCGTGGGCTGTGCGTTTGAGAATTGTGGCTCTTCCGCCATCAATTATTATGTTTTATAATGTTATTTGAATTTATTAATTTATTTAATTTATAGTCGAACTAAGATCAGTCGACTTTAATTATTAGCACAATACTTTAAACACTTCGTGTGCGTCCTGCAATGGTCCTGTCACGGTCGCCATGTGACAGGTTTAACAAGTAGTACGGTATTTTGGTAGTTGATGAAATAGACTTGGCTCTGGAGCTCAGAGCTTCTGCTCTGCTTGAAGCGGTTTATTCGAATAATCAAAGTGTGCAGAAGTTGGGTTCAGCTAACCCGCACATACATTGCTTATATCTATGTATTCTTACTTACATTTATACATATACATATGTATGCAGAAGGCATTGACCACTTGAGCTGCAAAGTGCATGCTCAGCATTCCCACGTTCCGCGATCGGCGTTATATATATAAGCGTTAGATCGTATTACTGGGGCGCTGGAGTGCTTACGTAGTTTTTGGTGGTCTTTTTGTATATTTGTATGTTTATATTTATTATGACAAAGTGTCACGATGTATTGACGCTAAGTTGTACCCAATCATTTATTGTATTTTTAGGGTAGATTAGTCCAATATGCTACAGCTTAATAGAGAGTTGACACACATAAAGAAATGGAAAGTCCAGACCTTATACGAAATTAAAAAATACCGGTTCTCAGTCTACCCTTTCTAAATATTTAAGTGCTCGGATAAATTTGACCGGATTTAGTGCTCAGTGATACAAGAACAATTTAAACGGTTGTCAATTTCAGTTCGTACAGGATACGAAACAGTTTTATAATTTCGTTAGCACTAAGCGAAAAACAAGTTCTTATCCTTCCTCGCTATTTTTTGAAAACACTACGGTAACATCGGATCAGGCATACACTGATTTATAGTGTCGCTGAGTTCGTTGGGCATTCGGCAAATCTTCGACCAAATATCGATGTGGTAGTTTCTTTGCGATGATGAACGGGCCGTTATAACGACGCTCGAGTTTACGTGAAGTGCCTGTACTACCTGGTTCGTTTTCGGCAAAAACTAAATCTCCTTCGCTGTAAACCGTCGGCTTGGCGTGTTTGGCATCGTAACGTTTCTTAGCTTAGAGGTGAGTCACTCTTAGAATTTATCTTAAATAACAATATAGAAATCCTAAATGTCGGCAATGTTCCGACATTTGTTACTACGGTAAGATCTGAGGTTCTGGACATTACACTTTCCAGCAGATCAGTGGCTTCGCATATAAGCGACTGGCATGTATCTCCTGAGTAGTCAATGTCAGATCACAGAATTATTCGTTTTAACATTAGGCTAAATTTAGAATGGGAAGGGTTCAATGCTTCCTTACTCCGAGATCTAGTTACTAGGGTAACCGGGAAACTCCGTACCACTCTAGAACTGGAGGCCGCCGTAGAAGACATTAACTCGTGTCTTACTAACGCATTCAGAGTAAACTGCTCCCTTGGCTGAGCTTGAACGACCAATTGGAGAAGTTGCGGAAAGCGACCAAGCATCTCTTAAACAAAGCAAAAAGAGAATTGAACTGGGATGCTTACCGGAATAAACTGACCATATATAACCATGAGGTTAGGAAAGCCAAGCAAAGGAATTTTAGAACCTTCTGTGAGGCAATAATAATCACATATAAAGGCGCTAGACTTCACAGAGCAATCTCCAAAGGAGGGCCAGAACCAAATCAGGCACTACGAAAGGAGGATAACTCCTATACTATAGGAAGTAAGGAAAAACTCGAGCTACTACTGGCAACTCACTTTCCGGGAAGCACGCTTTAAACGGATGGGAATACCCCGTTAACGGCACAAAGTAGATTTGGCCAAAACAAAATTAATAGTAACAACGGAGGGATTAAGATGGGCAATTGGTACATTCCAGCCCTACAAGTCTCCAGGTCCTGATGGCATTCAGCCAATTCAGAGCGATAAACCACTGCATGCTTTTTTAAGAAGTGCAATCGCTCGAAAGATGTCAGAGTGAGTGCGAAGCGAATTGCGAGCTGGAGCGATAAAGCGAGAGAGCAGTTGGCAACTTTGAATTACCAATTCTTCATCAACGACTACTAATTTTATTTAAAATATAATTAAAAGTCGAAAAAGACATCTGCGCATAGTTAAAGAACCTTTCTGGGTGGTTTCGTAAATCTAATGATAAAAATTATTGAATTCACCTTTTTCATTTCTATTTCAGTTAAGGGGTGGTGCCAGTTTTTTTTTTTTTTAACAGACAGTTAATAGTTGCCATTGATGCATAAAATTCCTCGTCCGAATCCATCACATTTACATATAAATGGTCTTTCTTTCTTACGGCAGAGACTGCTCTCAGTTTAGTCAGTTCGCCATCCTTTAGCATCTTTTGGTGTTGATTGTGAATTACGTTGGTAAGATATTCTTAAGAATATCTCGGGGCTCATAACCATACAAGAGGTAAAAAGCGTAACATTTAGTGGTACTACTTACCATTTTGTCTATATTCGACTGGATCAAACGAATTTATTCGCGTTTAAAGGCAATAACATTGATAAGATAATTCGGTTAGTTCGCTCAGCATGACCATTAGCTCTTTGTGTTCTTCACCAATGAAGATTGTTACATCTTGTAGGATATTCAGTGCAAGTTTTGTTGCTGACCTTTTCAACGCTCGTACTACGGTTAATTTGGTGAACGAGTGAACAATCACAGGAATATGCTCATATAGTCGGGAACTCTTCGGAAAAGTTCTTAAATGGCCCAAGTGTGTAGTGTAATCCGGATTGATGTCTTGTACTCCGCCTGCATGTTTCTAAAGTGCGTAGCCACGCAAGATTTTATGTAGTTTTTTACATAGTTCCTCACTCCAGGAAGCCAAACAAGATTTTAAATTCGAGAAAATTTTTTCATATGTCCAGCCTTATCTCGACATTCATTTAGACAATGGACTCGAAACTGTCTTTGCCATGTAGGCGATCGCGCTCGTATATTCGTCGCTTTATGATTTTTTTCTCAATTTAATGTCAGCGACAATCTTTTGGATTTTCTCATCCTGCAGTCGTCTATTATTGCCTTTTATACTTTAACGCATGCTATATGTGCTTCACGTGCTGATTCGTGTGGAGCTTGACTTAGCGCGTCATGGTTCATTTGTGTTTCAGCTTGATGAATAACCTTCTCCTCAAACTCTTGTATTTTCAACCATCATCGTGCGATCCGTGGTATGACGTTTCTCCATCGACGATTTCAACGCACTACAATCGGTGAACTCCTTTATCTTTTTGCCGCAAATGTAGTATCCAAATCGCTCCAGTGATTGAACGATCGCTAGATCCGCCAACTCTTAACTGTGGTAGTTCTCAGGATTAGATGCTATTATAAGCAACCGGCTTCCGCCTCCTCACGTGGCAACACGACTCATGCTAAACCAATGACACTGGCATGCAACTCCGTATGTTCCTTCTTTAGGCAGTAACTGGTGATAACTGTACTTGCAATAGAATTCGCAAAGGCTCTGATATAATCTCTGAGTCCCAAAAATTTGGTCACTTCGGTGACGTTAGTCGGATTCGGAAATATTCCTATTCCTAAATATTCCCTATGAATAGATCTGATGACCTAGGAATGTACCTGAATCCTTCTACAGCTCACCTTTATCCGGCGTCAAAGTTATTCCATACTCTTTCAATACTTTGTGAACTCCCTCTAGCTTGTCATATATGTCTTCGAACGGTTGGCTACAAACAATATTGTCGTCCATATAATAAATCTCCCTGACGCACTCCTTTCTGTAACTCTGGAGGCATCAAACCCTATCGGGAGTCGCTTAAACTCGAACCACCTCCGTATTTCATCATCTCTTCGAACGGTTGGCTACCAACAATAGGGGGCACTGTTAGGATAAGCAGTCTCCAAAAGAACAGTCTCGAGAGGGCACACTCTTAGGAGAAACAGTCTCCAAAAAAGCAGTCTCGAGAGGAGAAAATCATAGGATGGAAAAATTATTATTCATTAGTCTTAAAGTCACTTAAAGTCAGTTCCTTCTGAACTTAACCTAATGTGTAGCTTAAAAGATCATATTATGGATACTGTTCCTTAATTATAATGTATACGAATGTACCGTGGAGAGATTATGCTATGCTTCAGACGTCGAGGGGAAATAGAGTCAACAAGATCATTCGCCATCGTGTTCGTGTGGGCGCAAAGTCTGTCGGAATATCGGCATGTGAAGGGTTCACTGCCTCCTTACTGCGAGATCTAGTTACTAGGGTAACCGGGAAACTCCGTACCACTCTAGAACTGGAGGCCGCAGTAGAAGACATTAACTCGTGTCTTACTAACGCATTCAGAGTAAACTGCTCCCTTGGCTGAGCTTGAACGACCAATTGGAGAAGTTTCGGAAAGCGACCAGGCGTCTCTTAAACAAAGCAAAAAGAGAAGTGAACTGGGATGCCTACCGGAATAAACTGACCATATATAACCATGAGATTAGCTAAGCCAAACAATGGAATTTTAGAACCTTCTGTGAGGCAATAATAATCGCATGTGAAGGCGCTAGACTTCACAGAGCAATCTCCAAAGGAGGGCCAGAATCAAATCAGGAACTACGAAAGGAGGATAACTCCTATACTATAGGAAGTATATAACCATGTGATTAGGAAAGCCAAACGAAGGAAGAACCTTCTGTGAGGCAATAATAATCACATGTCAGGCCGCTAGACTTCACAGAGCAATCTCCAAAGGAGGGCCAGAATCAAATCAGGCACTACGAAAGGAGGATAAAAAAAAACTTGAGCTACTACTGGCAACTCACTTTCCGGGAAGCACGCTTCAAACGGATGGGAATACCACGTTAACGGCACAAAGTAGACCGCGTGCTACTGATTCGGCCAAAGCAAAATCAATAGTAACAACGGAGAGACTAAGATGGGCAATTGGTACATTCCAGCCCTACAAGTCTCCAGGTCCTGATGGCATTCCTGCTTCAACAAACGCTAAGTCAGCTCGCAGCACCGATCAGGAAAATACTGATCAGCAGCCTAGCTTTACGACACATACCTACTGCCTGGAGTATAGCAAAAATGGTCTTCATTCCAAAAGCTGGAAAGAAAGATCACTGATCCGAAGTCGTTCAGACCCATCAGCTTGACATCGTTTTTGCTTAAAACGTTGGAAAAGCTAGTGGATGTCAACATTAGAAGCACTCTGCTTGTGGAGCATCCGCTCCAACGGACGCAGCATGCCTACAGGGCGGGCATGCTGCCGTGCCCTGAAAAGCCTTATTGAGGATTCACTGACTCATAAGGAAGTGGCAGTGTGTGCCTTCTTAGACATTCAGGGTGCTTTCGCCAATACCGCCCATGAGGCTGTCAACGCATCCCTGGCAAGAAGAGGACTAGATGCGATAATTAGCAGATGGATCAAAGCACTACTGGCATCTAGGCGAGCCATGGCCACTATAGGAGGACAGTCGTCCACAGTATCCACCACAAGGGGTTGCCCCCAAGAGGGTGTCCTCTCGCCTCTCCTGTGGAGCTTGCTGGTAGACGGGTTGCTGGAAAGACTGACCCGCAGGGGTATATTTTTCCAAGGCTATGCTGACGATATTGTCATTATAGCTAGAGCTAAATATGAGGAAACACTGCGGTATCATTCAACTGGGCCTCAATATGACCAGCGAATAGTGCAAGGAAGTAGGCCTGAACCTAAAACCAAGAAAAACTGTTATTGTTCCTTTTACAAATAAGAACAACCTACAGAGAATGGAGGCAATAACCCTGTCAGAATGTCGCATAGAGGCCAGCAAAGAAGTTAAGTATCTTGGGATAACCCTTGACTCCAAACTTAGCTTCAAAACTCATGTCATGTCATGTGCAACCTCACATGTAAGGATGCTGAATACCTAGGAAGGGATATCCCTTTGCTAATGCAACCAAAGGATGAGAGCTTCAGCACTTTTTTTTTGTTTTTTTAAACTTATTGAGTTATTTATTGGATCTTCTCTTTTTGTGAGACTAACAATAATTATTCAAATCTTATTATATAGCTTATATTAATTACAATATGAAGTAATTGTATTAGTTAGAGACGGCCCTAGGATTTCTTTGCTGGGCTGGAGAATCTTTGCGCTTCAGTCGGCTCTGACTGTAGACTCGCGTAAGCGACTTCGCGAGAGGATTTTCGTGTGCGGCGAGCTTTGCTTGATGTTTACTTTTTTTCATCTGAATTTCCTCATTGACAAGGTTTATGTGGAGGTCTCTATGGATGCTTTCGCTGCGTAGGTACCATGGTGCCCCAGTGATAGTTCGCAGAATCGTGGACTGAGCTCGCTGTATGATTTCAATGTTGGTTTTTAAAGCGTTTCCCCATAGTTCACAGCCGTATGTCCAGATGGGTCTCAGCACGGTATTGTAGAGGAGTACTTTGTATTCCAGACTAAGGGGAGAGTTGTAATTAATAAGCCAGTGAAGATTGGCTGCTTTAAGCTTCATATGAGTCCTCTTAGATTCTATATGTCGCCGCCAGGTGAGGCGTCTATCTAGGTGAACGGGATAAGTGTATTGTTCAGGGTACAGGGTGGGCAGGTTTGTCTGTTCAGTGTGAAGGTTACATGTCTGCTTTTGGTCTCGTTTATCTTAATGCGCCAGTCCGCAAACCATCTTTCCACTATTTTAAGATGGCAGGCAAGTTGCTCTGTTGCCTTTGCTGGGCATCTAGATCGGCTAAGTATTGCGGTATCGTCAGCAAACGTAGAGGTTGTGAGCTGATAGTTTGTAGGCATGTCTGCTGTGAATAGGGTGTAAAGAACGGGGCCCAGTACACTACCTTGGGGGACTCCAGCATTGATAACGCGGTCGTGTGAAGTCGAACTGTTACACCTGGTTGAGAACACTCTTTTGAAGAGATAAGATTCGAACACTTTGTGCGTGTTCTGGGGAAGCAGTTTTGTTATCTTGTACATTAGTCCTTCCAGCCAGACTCGGTCAAATGCTTGTGCAACATCTAAGAATATAGCTGAACAGTATTCCCGGTGCTCAAAAGCGGTACGAATTTCGTTTGTGATGCGATTGACCTGTTCGATCGTTCCGTGATTTTTGCGAAAGCCAAACTGATGCGATGGTATTGTATTTCGCCTTTTTAAGTAGGGAGTTAGTTGTTTTAAAAATGCCTTTTCAAACAGTTTCGAGAGACACGTTAGGAGACTGATTGGTCTGTAGGATGAGGGTTGCGTTTTGTCTTTGCCTGGCTTGGGAATCATTACTATAACCGCCGTTTTCCACCTTTGGGGATAGTATCCAAGTTTCGTAATAGCGTTGAAGAGATGGCATAAGGTCAGAACCGCACACGGTGGGAGTTCTATGATCATTTTTGGTGTCACCAAGTCATGTCCAGGTGATTTTTTGGGCTTAAGATCTTTTATGATAGATGCTGTCTCACTTTGGCTGAATGTTACTGGATTTATAGGGGGCAAGCTTTTAGTTACTACAAGGAGGACAAATGAGTTGCTAGCAGGATTTGGTTGGAATACTTTTTGAAGGTGATCGGCGAACGCATTAGCTCTATCTTCGTCGCTGCGTATCCAGCTTCCAGAGGGACCTCGCAGTGGGACGACTGTTTCTGCCGGTGGCTGTATGCTTTTGTGTGCTTTCCACAAAGGGTTCCTTTTGCTGGTGGGCGATAGTTGTTTGATATATAGATGCTGGGCGTTGGCTTCCTCAAGCTTAAGTGCCCTGGTTAGTTTACGTGTTGCTATTTTTAGATGTTCTTTAGCCGTTGGGGATCTATGATTCTGCCATTCTCTTCTTAGTCTTCGGTTTTCAAGTACTAGCTGTTCGATTTCACGATTTGTCTTGCTATGATTTGTCATTTTGTGTGTGTCTGGAGGTGTAGAGGCCTTGGCTGCAGCAACAAGTGTTTCCTCTATCGATTTGACCAGGCGATCAACATCCTCGTCGGTGAATACTGTTTGAGTTGGTTCCATGTGAGTACAAACATATTTCGCGTACCTTGCCCAGTTGGTCCTGTTGCCTGTCAGCCTGTAGGGCCGCTCAGTTATATGTGGTCGGTGTCAGAGAGTAAGTAGAACTGGAGAGTGATCAGATGATAGTTCTGCATGTGACTCGGCCGTAATATTATTTCTTGGAATCTTTCTTGTTATTGCGAAGTCAATGAGATACGGTAGCTTATTTGGATCTGCTGGCCAGTATGTAGGCTGCTGGATTGCATGCTTATGGAAGTGGATTGCAGGTAGTCCATTTCAGTTCTGTTATAAAGGTGGTGTTTGATGCGACTTCTGATAAGTATACCAGTGCCCCCATGGGCTTTGCCGTCCGGATGATTTGTGGCGTAGAATAAGTATCCTGGGATATGGAAGTTGTGCTTGTCTGTTAGATGTGTCTCGGAGAGGAGCATGACGTCAATATTTTTTTTCGAATAAGAACTGGGCAAGTTCGTTTTTATGCCGTGAAACGCCATTCGCGTTCCACATAGATATTTGAAGTGGAGACATTATATTGATTTGGATGACAGAAGAAGCTGTATCAGCATGTTTTGGTTTCGCATAAGCTCTTGCATTGTGGTTTGCATGAATGTCATAAACTCTTTTAGGGTTTGCTGGAGTGAGATCATCATCGTTTCAATGCCAGTTGATATATGCTGCGTTTGTTTGTTCAAGGTAGTTATTTTCTGTTCTTCCCGAGTAGAAGTCGACTTTTGTGTTAGCGGATTCACAGATTTAATTCCCGATTTTAAGGCACTAGCGAAGGAAACGCTAGGACTGGTATGATGTGTAGGGGGTGGTGCAGTGTAGGACGGGCCCGATTGTGGCGGAGTGTGAGCGATGTGGGTGGTCTGAGCGCGTATTGATTCTCCGCATTTGTTAAGGCGGTTCTTTAGTTCCTTGTATACTACACAGCCACGCCAGTTCGCTGTGTGACTTTCACCGCAGTTGCTGCACTTTTTGACAGAGATGTCTTCGTTGTTCTTATGGCAGTTCGCTGTGCTATGAGCTTCACTACAGACTACGCAAATAGATTTCAGCGTACAGTACGCCTTAGTGTGACCATATTCTTGGCAGTTAGTGCACTGCACTGGGCGATTGCGCTTGTGTGGCTCTTCCACTGTGATACGCCGATGCAGTAGGAGCTGTAACTTGTAGATTGAATGAACTTCATTTTTTTTTCAGTGTCTGGCGCTCTGGCTCCAACTCGATTTTGAACATTGGTTGTGGTTCCTTATTTTTGTTTAGTATGTTCATGACCATTTTTGCACTAAAGTTCTTTCCTTGAGCGCTTCTACGATTTCAGTGGTCGAAACAGTTGCCTCAATCCCTTTGAGAACAACCTGTAGGCCCCTTGCGCTTTTTAGTTGGTATGTATAAAAGTTTTTTCCTGCTTCATCCAAGAATTTGGTTAGTAGACGATGGCTATCCTCGGTTTCAGTTTGAACCTTTGTTTCATTTATGTTTCCTTTTCTTAGAAGTATTACGTAAAATGAGTTTTCTCCTATAAGTGTGGCTATTTTGTTCACTAATGCACTTGAGCTTTTTTCGCGAATGTATATTGGAGGAGGCTTGACCTTCTTAGGTGACTTTGCCGGTTGTATACTTTCATCAGTAGAATTTGCCAGCAGCTCAAATCTGTTATTTTTTTTTGTGGCGTTTTGTTAGTGAGCATGTTAGCATTGTCGCGTGTAATTTTTGATTTGTTTTCTGTTTGTTGACTTTTGTAATTTTGAGGGCTAAGTTTTCTTTTTATTGTTATGTAGCAATCCATTCCAGTCTGTATGGTGGACCCGGCGTTCTTGTTTACGTTTTGGCTTGCTGATAGCGCAGCAGAACCGTTAAATTGTGTTTTCGTTTTAATCGCTGGCTCAGTAGGAGCAAATGCTTGCGTCGACGAAATTGAGCGAGCTGACGATACCGTTCCAGTTGTTGTTGTGATTGCAGTTGCAGTGGTTGTTGTTGTCCCAGTACTAGTCACCGTAGGTAAGCGTAAAGAAATTTCGCAAGTGTTTGGAGATTGGGGGTTTTGTGACAGTAGTGAGGGAGAGCAAGAACGCGCTCTTTCTTGAGTTGTGGGCAATGGTAAACTTGTCCCGGGTTATGGGTGATTGACCGCTCGCTGTCTGCAGAAGTCGCGGAGACGTAAGAGAAGTACGCGTTGTTTCGTTGCAATGAGAGCCGGCGATCGTCTTGCAGAATATGTATTCGAGCGATGGTGCATCGCACAGAGCGTCTCTTTCGCTTTCGATTTATTTGTTTGTATTATGTTAATAACCATTCACTTCACTAAAAACAACCGATTTTATACGGAGCTCGATGAAAACACGTCTTCACTCGTCAGCGACCAAGCTTAATTCAGCTTCAGCACTCATCTCAGTAATAAAAACAGTTGGACAACCCTGGGGAAAGTACACCCTATGAAACCACAAACAATAAAGTGGTATACAGGCGGATCTCTCACTGACGAGGGAATGTAGGCCCTAGGTTGTAATGCCACGAATCAATGGGCAGATACATCAGCATTTTTCAAGCTGAAGTCTGTGCTATTTGACGCTGTACGGAGTTTAATCTGCAAAGGAACTATCGTGGACATTACTATACTGTTTGATAGTCAAGCAGCCATAAAGGCGCTCAGCAAAGCTAAGATAACATCTAAGCTAGTAAATGAAGTGAGGGCAGCCCTAGAAAAACTAGGAGCTGTCAAAAAAAACACAATAAGGTGGGTCCCGGGACACAACACCATCCCGGGGAATGAGCTAGCGGACGACCTAGCCAGGAAAGGGGCAGAGAACCCTTTAATTAGGCCCGAACCCTTCTGTGGTGTTGGTTACCACAGAGTACGGGGCTTACTAGAGTCACTAAACGCCTGTCCCTCTGGGAACACCTACCAGGACCTACCAGACAGGCGGTCTAAAATTCTCCTCCGTGAATATAACCATAAAAGGTTCAAGACCTGAATGACACACGGGAAAAACACCGTGCGCATTTTGACTGGTCTTCTTACGGGGCATTGCCGACTTCACAGCCATTTGCACAAGATTGGCATTGCAGACAGTGAACTCTGTCGCTTCTGCTGCATGGAGGAGAAGAGTTCTGCACATATTATATGTGACTGAATGGCGCTTTCCATCAGGAGGAACAGACTCCTGGGCATGTATGTAGTCCCACGGGAAACAATTGCAGCCCTGAACCCCAATAAAATTCTGGCATTTATACAGTGCATTGGAGTGTTATCCTCCTCATTTGCAGCACCTTTGTAGGTCAAAACCGGTGTCCTACAAGGGAGCCACCTTGGTCCGCTTCTTTTTACCTTATTTATTAAAGACCTTCCCTTAGTAATAAAGCATTCGCGTGTACTTAAATACGCAGACGATGTTAAATTATGCCTCCAGCTTTAGGACATTTCTTGCCATTTGGACTTACAATCCGATCTAGATAGCTTTCAAATATGGTGCCGTAATAACATAATAAATTTAAATGACTATTATCAATATGGCCAGGGGTGTGCTTGGTTTTATAAAAAGGAAGACAAATGCATTTGATGATCCTTACATGACATCGTTCTACGGTTAGCTAGGGATGGTAAATTAATGAAAAGGTAGAGTGCAATTTAGGGTATTAAGAAAATATACAGGTCTCCATCAATTTCCCTATCTATCCTTTTTAATACCCCGTGATCGATCCAAACTTGTTTCTTAAGATTTATAAACTGTTGAGCGGGTAGCCCGAACCAGCAGGTGCGGCTATCTTTAATTACACATTCCATTAGCTCGTGTGGCTACCATAAACTTAATATGGAGCCCAACGGCGGGCCAGATTCGGCCAGCTCCGATATGTAAACGACCTGTATTTATTTAAGTCAAGTATTCCACCCCGCACCCGCTGGATGAGTTATAACTTTCATTAGTGTGAAATGCTATTTTGTAGTTTTTATTTATAGATCCTGAAGTATAAAGATAACTTATAAAAAAAACTTATTTGTTCTGCTACATCTGGGCTTCTGCTCTGTTGTACTTTAAAAAGTGTGTGTATCCAGAACTATATATGTTATCGATAGATGTCGATTAACGATTAATCACGGTGGTTTCACAGCACTGCTACAGTATATTAGTTTACAGTCTGCCTCCCGGGAATAATTCATCATCTTCATCGCTGTCTCCATTGGGGTCATCTGGTGGAAGTTCGAACCAGATGTTTATTGGTCAAGAACACTGTAGTGTATTTCTTTCCTTTAAGCGTTTGGGATATCTTCTTCTAGCAACACCTTAGGCTGACGGCAGAATGCGCGCGAGAAGCGAAGCGAAGCATAACCAAACAAAGCGAAGAGATAATATTGGGCGAGAACGAGCGATAAACCACTGCATGCTTTTTTAAGAAGTGCAATCGCTCGAAAGATGTCAGAGTGAGTGCGAAGCGAATTGCGAGCTGGAGCTATAAAGCGAGAGAGCAGTTGGCAACTTTTAATTACCAAATCTTCGTCAAACGACTATTAATTTTATTTAAAATATAATCAAAAGTTAAAGAACCTTTCTGGGTGGTTTCGTAAATCATTATAAAAATTATTAATTTCGCCTTTTTCATTTCTATTTCAGTTAAGGGGAGGACGCCAGTTTTTTTTTAAATAGAAAGTTAATAGTTGCCATTGATGCATAAAATTCCTCGTCCGAATCCATCACGTACACATTAATTACTAAAAGATCTTTCTTGGCATCAGCTCGATGACCATTGATTCTTACGGCAGAGACTGCTCTCAGTTTAGTCAGTTCGCCATCCTTTAGCATCTTTTGGTGTTGATTGTGAATTACGTTGTTAAGATATTCTTAAGAATATCTGGGGGCTCATAACCATATGTTAAAAATCAACCCTAAACCTAGTTCGATATGTCGATAAATGGCGACTCTGGTATGAACTGCACTGCACGCATCTTATCCATACATATATTTAAGTCTGTATGTCTGTGCAGTAGTATAAATAGAAGTGTAAGAAAACAAGAAGAAGTAGTCACAAAAAAACTTTCATAGTGCTCACGTGTAAAATAATAAACGGGTTATGGGCCCAGAAATAAGTAAACGTTTTTGAAACGTGCCGTTCCGGAGATTAATAAATAGCAAGATGAATTCGTTGTATCAGATTGAGAAACTGGACGAAAAGAATTATGAATCATGAAACATCCAAATTAGAATTATTCTAGTGCATTCTGGGCTATGGAGTGTTACATCGGGGAAGCTGAAACAGGAATCTGTGCCAGACGGTGTGGATTGGCACGGCTTGGATCAGAGGGCTTTGGAACTCTAATGTTGAGCGTGAAAACCTCACAATTGGGTTATATTAAACACTGTGTGCTTTCTTTTGAGGCGTGGATAAAGTTATGGGACGTACAACAGCCAAAGGGACCGGTGCGCAAGGTGGCGTTGTACAAGAAGCTATTGGGTCTCAGGATGGCAGATGGTCAGAGCATGTCCAACCACATAAATGATTTCGTTGGAATTTTGGATCAGTTGGCAGCTTCAGGAATAGCGGTAGATGATGAGCTACGAGGAATTTTATTGCTTTCCAGCGAGTCAGCAACGAAACAACGGTAAAAAAGATAAACCAAAAACGAAATGCTATAAATGCGACAAACTTGGGCACATAAAGAAATATTGTCGCAGCAGCAGCGCGGCAATTAAGAATGGAGACAAAACGGAATACAAGCAATGCTCTTTACTTGGCTCTCTGGACATGGATGGCTTTGATCGTTTGATGTGGTGTCTAGACAGTGGCGCTATCAGCCACATGTGTTGTCAATAGAATCTATTTACGAATTCCGAAGAACACAATGAGAGTATAGGACTGGCTGGCGCGGGTTACCTAAAAGCAACGGGAAAAGGCGACGTAATATTGCAAACAGACATTTGCGTATTAAAATTGATCAACGTTTTGAAAGGATGAAAGGAAATTTCATGTCAGTGAGTCAGGCTGTGGCTAACGGATCCATTGTGAAATTCGGCAGTGAATGTTCAAATGTTGTACAAGGCAAGGAGTATATGCCCAGAGAGTCGGCAACTTGTATTTGTTTTGCGAGAGCCGGCAACTTGTATTTGTGCGAGAGTCGCAACAAATGTTTCGCGACAGTTGAGACGGACGGTTACTGTGGCACAAAAGATATGGACACCTGAATTACACAAGTGTAATGGCAATTTCGAAAAAGAAACTGGTGACTGGAATGGATAAAGTAGATTTTTCAAACAAGGACTCATGTAAGACGTGTATGATGAGCAAAATTCACGTGAAGCCGTTTCCACAGAATCTAAGAATCGAACGAAGGAGCTGTTGCAGCTAGTGCATACCGATGTATGCGGTCCATTTAGAACAAGTTCGCTTAGTGGGTTGAAATTCTTTCTGACATTCATAGACAACAAATCTAGACGCATATTTGTGTAATTTTTGAAACGGGTATGAGGTATTCGAAAAGTTTGTTGAATTCAAAAAGATGGCAGAGCGACAAACAGGAAAAATGTTGAAGTGCATTCGGAGTGACAACGGCACCGAGTACGTAAACAAGGCATTTGATGGATTCGTGAAAACAAATGGAATAATACGGCAGCTGACGACGGCATATACTCCACAACAAAATGGAGTTGCAGAGCGCGCTAATCGGATATTGGTTGAGATGTCAAGATGTCTTCTGGTGCAGTCTGGACTATGTGAGGCATTTTGGGCCGAGGCAATTTACACAGCCGTGTACTTGCGAAACTGGTCACCCACAAGTGCGCTCGCAAACATGACACCTATGGAAGCTTGGTCGGGTAAGAAACCTGGTATAAGTCATCTAAAAGTCTTTGGTTCAATTGCAGTGGCGCTAGACAAGGGCAAACTGAAAGGCAAATTTGAACAGAAAGGAACAGAATACCGTATCGTAGGATATTCAAGGACAGCCAAAGCGTATCGGCTGTATTACTCTGAGAAGCGGAGTGTGATTGAGAAGAGAGATGTCCTTTTCAACGAGAGTGACAATGTCTCTCGGCAATGCTAATGCGGTGGTCTCCGACTGGCAGTTGGGTGAAAGTCAAAATGAGTCGACATGCAGAATCTGGGGGAGATGAGAACATCGTAAACGACGGTGATGTGGACAGCGACCAGATTGAGAGTGCAGAGGAAGTCGTGCCAAATCCTGAAGCTGTACGGGTGGGACCCGGTAGGCCGAAACTAATACACACGGGCGAACATGGACGAATATCTGGTATCTAACAAGACATGGCGGATTGCAGAATTACCGAATACTCATAAGACGATTGGATGCAAGTGGGTATACAGTGTGAAGCGTGATGCTGAAGGCTGTATTGATCGATTTAAGGTCCGTCTAGTTACGAAAGGTTGTTCGCAACGGTATGGTGTGAACTACAAGGAGACATTCTTGCCGGTGTGCAGATTGGAGAGCATACGACTTGTTTTGGCGATGGCGGCGGAATTAAATCTCTGTGTACACCAAATGGATGTATGCACGGCATACCTAAACAGCGACTTATCAGAAACTGTATAAGTTAATAATTACAGTTATCGATTTGATTTTGAAGATCGCAAGCGACCGTTTATTGCAATTTATCATTTGAAACTAAATCTAGCGTACAAAATGTTTCCCTAAGTCCCTAGCAATCAAGTGAAGTCGTCGGCAGCGGCGCAGCAGGCGTCGGCCGCGGCGCAGCGCAGAAGTGTCGATGTCGCGCTTAACCGTTCGTTGGCGTTGATGGCAGCGGAGACTATGTGGAACCACAAGATGTTAGAGAATCAATTGCAGGGCAATAACTCCTCCCCTCTTAATTGACGCTTGTCCTCGAGCGGTCATCATAAGGATGGGATGTTTTTGAGTCGCATCGTTGGTGGGGTGATTCGTGGTAGTTTGGGCACAGCATTAATGGTTTGAATGCCAGGTGTTTATTGTTGCGTGCGTTCGAGGTTTGTGCAACTCGGATGTGTTCTGCATTGACAACTTGATTGCTTCTATTAAAATTCTGGTTTTTACTAAATTACTAATGAATTTATATCTACATATTTTTAGACCATTGGAACCTTTGCAGAAGGCATTGATTCCGTACATTTCGTCTTTAATTGGTAAATTTTATTATTATTCAAATTAAATTATTATTTATTTATTATTATTAGTTTCCTTTACTGATCATGTTTTAAAATATAAGAAATAAGGAATTAACTGATTCAATATGGAGATTTCAATGGCATTCAAATTGTAGTTCCGTTGTGTAAAGCGAGAACGTGTGAAAGTTTTAACATTTATTTGACCGTCAAGGCAGAAATCGGTATATTGTTTTCAAGTAGGCTACTGGTCTCATTCAATTTAAACTCGCTCCGCAGAAACGCATTCACAACGCAATCTCTTCTTTCACGAGCCCAATCTAATTCTGCAAACCTATGGCCAACTCGTCTGTCAAAGTCGAATCGTTTCAAATTTAATTCTCGTGGTTACGTTAATCAGTATGTTTAATGTTTCTATGTTCTACTTGTCTATCGATGTGGCCACAGTAATTATTCTGAAGCAATCATGATCTTATGTTACTTTTATGTACTAATTTCCCTGATTCTGTTAATATTGTGGTACTTCGGTCTTCCTTAACTAGTTCCTTCCTAAATCTACTTGATAACTTAGAACCTAATCTTGTATTAACCCTAACGAAAATTTCTTGCCCTTTGATATAGGTTTTTATGGGCTTTCTTGTCCGGTTGTGGTATTCTATGTCGGTTTCCTGTTTTTGCCTAAGTCGGTCTATATTGTCCAGTCTAGCTTGTTCATATTTTTCTGGAGCTACGGTAGCTATCCTGCCGAAGAACACCTCTAGAGGTCGTTTTTTTGTGACAGAATGGACAGTGTAGTTATATTCATAGATGGCCCTATCGAGAAGTTCCTCGAAGCCCCTATGTGTTCCATCTCCTTTCAAACATCTCATTATTTCAGAGAGTGTGGAGTGAAATCTTTCTATCTGTCCATTTACTGTACTCTTATACGGAGGTGCTTTGTAGAGCTCAATACCCAGCTGGTCTGTCAACATGAATTTGATAGAGGCTGAGTTGAGGGACTTTTCATTGTCCATTACTATTAATTTAGGCACTCCATAATAAAACACGATATCTCTTAGGGCTTTCCTAATGTCTTCTACAGCTTTGGATTTGATAACTCTTCCCATGGCCAGTTTGGAAAATTTATCAATCGCCGTGAGCACCAGATGTCGTTCTGTCGAGTAGATGTCAATATGAATAATTTGTCCGGGGTATTCTGGCAAGGGAGTTTGTCTTATTTCTGGATGCGTGGGATGTCTGTCATATTTAGCAGTCTTACACACCAAACACTGATTCACGATAGCCGAAACTTTTTTCCTCATTTTAGGAAAGTATACTCTTTCGGACAACTGAGCTTTATTTTCCACAGCATTTCTGTGTGCTCTGTTATGTGTCCTAAGTATTTCTTCCTCTTGTTCGGCTTCGTTAACAAGGTCTTTGACTTTGCTTTGGCAGAATCTAATCTTGAAACCCTGAAAATGGATGGGGTAGAGAATTTGAATTTTCCCCATTACATCCTCGGATGTGAAAATTCCATTAATCACGGATGGGTTAAGATATTCTTTCAAATCTGACAAGAGACTATCGGGTGTGAACAAGTTGCGATCTACTAAATGCCTTTGAAATGTCGGGAATGGAATGCTAAATGAGTAGTTCTCTGACTCGGACTCCCTGAAGAAAATTTGATTCTTGAATGCGTTTATCGGGGCTTCAACGCTAGGTATCAGCCCATGGCTCGAACTGTCAGAGCTGTGCATTGTTGAGGCTACTGTGTTAATTTGTTCGACTGTCGGTCCTCTGGACAGAGCGTCGGCTACAGTATTTTCTCTGCCTGGCTTGTAGAAAATTTCGTAGTCATATTCCTCAAGGTATGCTTTCCATCTCTTAATCCTCGCATTTCCATTCCAACTACTGAGAGAATGGGTCAAAGGCTGATGGTCAGTAAAGATTTTCACCTTTGCTTTACCGTAAAGGTAAATTTTTAGCTTTTTTAGAGCCCAGATAATGGCTAACATTTCCTTCTCATTCGTGGCATAATTTTCTTCCGCCTTCGAGAGTGTTCTCGATAAAAATGAGATGGGTCTGTTCTCTTGTGAAAGAACAGCACCTACTGCGAAATTGGAAGCATCCGTTGTTAGGTGAAATTCTTTCTTAAAGTCCGGGTAGTGGAGTATTACGTCTGGAGAAACCAAGCTGCTCTTCAATTTCTTGAAGGCTTCTATTGCTTCGCGATTAAGGGAGACGGATTTTTTTGACGATAATGTCCTGGAAATTCGACCATCCTCCCCTCTCAAAAGCGAGCTAAGTGGTTTTGCTAACTTAGCGTAGTTAGGAATAAATCGCCTGTAATATCCGGATAATCCCAAGAATGATCTCAGTTCTTTGAGTGTCCTTGGAATTGGAAAGTCTGAGATTGCCTGTACCTTGGTTGGGCTGGTTTCAATGCCCTTGTCGGACACGACGAAGCCTAGGAACTCCACTTTTCTCTTCATGAACTCGCATTTATCCAACTGACATTTCATGTTGGCTTGCTGAAGAGTTCTGAAAATAGTGTCAAGGTTCTGGTAATGTGTTTCATCATCTTTACTAAAGATGATGATGTCGTCAATATAAATGAAACATATCTTACCGATATGTTCGTGAAGAATATCGTCCAGTGCGCGCTGGAAAATTGACGGTGCATTTTTCAGACCGAATGGGAGTCGTGTAAACTCATATTTTCCATTATTGATGGAGAAGGCGGTCTTTTCGATATCAGATTCCTTTAAAAGAATCTGATGAAACCCACTTTTCAGATCGAGCACTGAGAAAATCTTGTTGTCTCCCAATTGGGCCAACACTTCATTAATGTCAGGGATAGGGTATCTGTCCGCTACCGTTACCATGTTAAGTTTTCGATAGTCAATTACCACCCTGTATTTTTTCTTGCCAGAGGAGTCGAGTTTTTTTGGTACAATCCACACTGGTGAATTGTAAGGTGACCTTGAGGGTCGAATGATTCCATCGTGTAAAAGTTCGGAAATTTGTTTGTGTACCTCGTCTTTAAGAGACATTGGGTACTGATAGAATTTTGAGTATATTGGCGTATCCGATATAGTTCGGATTGCTGCCCTTACACTTGTTGTGTAGGTTAGTTTTTGATTCGGGTCTGCGAAGAGACCTGGATACGAATCAATTATTTTATTCAATATCATTCTCTGTTCCACCTCTAAGTGTTTTATTCTCGGACTAATTGTGCTAACAGCCTCGAACTGTTTTTCTTTGAGAACAACTCTTTTCCCGTTTTCCAGTGTCATGGTTAGGTTCTTCAAATCAATTTGCGCTCCCATTCCCTTCATTGTGTCTTTGCCAAGTATGGCGTCAAAAGTCTTCAGCGTTGGTAACAAAAAAAATTTTATTTCGAAATCGAAAAGGCTTGCTCTTTTGTAATGCGATATTTTTACATCACCGCCTGGAGTATCAGCTATGTAAGGCTTGTTATTTGGTATCGCGTTCGTCACCAAATTGGGCTGGATGTAATTTTTATTAGAGCCTGTGTCAATCAACACCCTTAAAACCTTTCCACTCCCCACTCTACATTCGAAGTATGGTAGTGAGGAGTCTTCTACTCTAAAAAATGCAACACGTGGTCTCGTTGTTCGCTGTCCAAATTGTCTATTTGTCCATCACAGTATTCATTTAGTGTGCCGTTTATATTGTTCTGGGTTTCATAATCTTGCATCGACCGTTGATAGCCTGTCATGCTTGAACTGGACCCAGTTACTTCAATACTTGGCTGTCTCATGTTCACTGTTTGGATGTTGTAGTTCTTTTGTCGTTTGTTTATGTCCGAGTGTGGTCTATTCATATAATTAATGTTTCGCGTCTGTACACTGCCGTCCACGTCCATTGGTTCTGGTCTTGGTTGTGGTTTGGTCGCAAAGGGACGGGGTGGGGCATTGTATTGTTGCCATTGCTGTTGATAGTTTTGTCGGGGTGGAATGAACGGTGCATTACCGAAGTTAGACACGTGTTGCCTTGGCGCCGGGAATGGCTGGCCTAAATATTGTGGAGGTCTCCTCATGGGATGTCGTGGAGGGACCGGTGGAGGCTGTCGATGGCCAAAGGCATTCGACGGCTGAAAATTGCGGGGTGCCGGAATGGGTTTTTCGTTTCCTCTGAAACTCGACTGTTGACCCTTATTCGCCGCATGGTTTGACCTGAAAGTTTGATTTTCAAGTTTAAGGCAATAATGTAAAGCTGAGGGGAGATCAGCTGGCTCTTTTATTGCCAAAAGGCGAGGTAAATCTCCTCGAAGGCCTCTGATAAAAGTATCCAGAGCTTTTTCTCTGTACATTTTTGTAACAAAGTGCTCGGATTCTCGGCTCATTTGCATGCAGCCGACTTTATTTAGAATAAGCGACAGATTTTTGTAGACGTCTTGGTGGAAGTCTTCCACCGACTGCTGGTGGCCTTGAACCAAAGTTGACATTTGGTATTCCAAGGTAGTTATGTCCCGTTTATCTGCGTAATGCAGAGTGAGACATCTCGACATGGCCTTCCAGTCCAGCGGAATGCTGTAGGACTCGAGTGCCACATCAGCACTTCCAACAATTTTATTTCTTATGGTATGAAGTATACCATAATATTTTGGAGTACCCACAAATGGGGTATAAGTCTCCATGATTCTATCAACGCTCTTTTTCCAAGACCCGAATTCTGCTGGATTTCCAGAGAATTCCCTGATCGATTTTACGATATCAGGCACCCTGTCAAAGTCCGCTAAATTATTTCTGTATTCGGGCTCGACGACCTGGTCGCTCACGTCAGTAAAGTCAAGAGTATTGTTGTTCATTTGTTTTATCAATCCAGGTAAAACTTGGGCCACCGTTTGGCCAATTAATGCTGTCAACTGTTCGACACTCATGTCTACGCGATGCTGTTCAGGCAGGTCGTGTCTTTCTGAGGGCACCGGTCTTTCGTTTGAACTAAAAGCTGATGGTCTTATTATATTATTAGGATTTGCCATACTGATTTTTAATTCGGACAACACCTGCACAAAACAAGCCTAAACCAATTTGAACTTAACAAAAGTTGTGGGCAGAAAATATGGAATGCGTGTGTATGTGTTTGCTTATTTATCTTTTGTTTTTGTTTTTTTATTTTTTATTTTTATATTTTTTTTTTATTTTTGCATGCAATAAATTTTAGCTCACCGCGGTTATTTTGCTTTGAGAACAGTGTACCAGAAAGGAACAGTAAATAGGAAAATTTTCCTTTCAGAAGATCTCTAGGAACTGGGTTGAAAATATAGTATTAATAATAATATCAATAATAATAATAAAATAATAATAATAATATAATAATAATAATGTAATAATAATAATATAATAATAATAATATAATAATAATAATATAATACTAATAATATAATAATAAAAATATAATAATAATAATAATATTATAATAATAATATAATAATAATAATATACTTAAATTTTTTTTTTTTTTTTTTTTTTTTTTGGTATACTTATGTTTTATTATGGGTGGATGCCTGAATTTCAAATTGCTGATGTTTTTTCCAGTGTACTTTCCAGGTTCTTGTAGTCTCTCTGCCTCCTCTTCGGTTGTTTCAGCTTCAGCTTCTTCGTCGTCAACGTGTTCTTATTCCTGTTCTTTTTGGCGGGCTGCTGCTGCTGCTACGGCTGTGCTGTTGTTGTTCTTTTTTTTTTCCTTCTTGTCTGCACTTTGGTTCACGCAGCCGTTCTCTGCCGTTCGTCGTCTTTACCTCTGCCGTTACGTTTTGGGTTGCACTGTTAACTGTTATCCGTGTTGCTCTTCTGTAGTTCCGTTATTCTCGGCGTTCTACTTCTACTTTTCCTTCTCCTTTTCGATGAAATTGCTGTTCTTCGTTTTGCATTTATTTAACATAGAATTGTTGCGGTCACTCCTCCTGGCTGGGTGAATGTTGTCCTTTTTGCCTGGGCTACTGGGGAATCCACGTCAGCACTCCAAAGAAGGTTTCCTGCGGGCTGGCCTGACAGAAACTGTGATCCACCAATGGGCAATGCTATGCCGATAAGTATTTTCCTCTTCCGGAAAATCTGTTTTTTTCTCAAACAATTTTATTTTATAGCCGACCGTGAATTTTGTTTGTTAATAACTCGCGGGAGTTTCTTCGGCACAATTTAACCAACGAATATTTTTTAGCAAAATTTTGATTTTGCTCCGCGACTTAGAATTTTGTCTTTCGTTCGCGTTTATTCGCTGGTCCCTGTTCGGGCGCCAGTTAATAATTACAGTTATCGATTTGATTTTGAAGATCGCAAGCGACCGTTTATTGCAATTTATCATTTGAAACTAAATCTAGCGTACAAAATGTTTCCCTAAGTCCCTAGCAATCAAGTGAAGTCGTCGGCAGCGGCGCAGCAGGCGTCGGCCGCGGCGCAGCGCAGAAGTGTCGATGTCGCGCTTAACCGTTCGTTGGCGTTGATGGCAGCGGAGACTATGTGGAACCACAAGATGTTAGAGAATCAATTGCAGGGCAATAACTTATATATGCAAAAATCAGAAGGATATACAGTAGGCAGCAAACCTGGACAAGTATTGTTATTAAAGAAGGCCATATATGGATTGAAGCAATCTGGAAGGGCATGGAACAATAAACTGGACAATGTGTTGCGGTCAATTGGTTTTGATCCAATGAGCAATGAGCCCTGTCTATATAAAATGACTGGCAAAGGTAACTTGCCAATAATATTGGTATATGTTGACGATTTCATTATAGCATGCCAGAACAAAGAAGACCTCGTTAACATAAAAGCTGGGAGGAGTCTTAAAACTCCCCACAAATCTCGTGTAGGGGAGTGGCCTAGCAACAGCCGCGGTGCGAGTCGCGGGGTCAGCGCGCAGTCGGAACGGAGTCTAAAGGCGAAGGAATAGGAGGCAGTCAGTGAGACAGCAAGATCGCGTGTGGAAGGAGATAGTGCGTCGGAGCGTTACCAGAAGGAGTTCGGGAGTAAGAACGCGCGGCCAAGTCGGAAATAATAAACAGTGGAAGCGTCGGACGGCAAGAAGCCTGAAGGACACGGAAGGAAGACCACTACAAGCGAGTAGAGATCCTTTGAGTGGAGGAGAAGGATCTGGGGTGTCGTAAGGGTCAGTGGAATCAGTGGTCGGCAAAGGTGGTCCCAGGACGGTGCCTCGCCCCAGGGAAAAGTGAAATAAGATAGAACAGCACTCCAGCCTTACGCATGTTCATACGCCCGTATGAGTGCCGACACCTGATGGCCCTGATGGCCCTGGCCGACGAGTTCGAAGAGCTGGACACCCAAAGGAAACGTTTCGATCTAGAGTGGAATCATAGGGCCACCACCGAGAATTCCCAAGGGGAGAGCAGAACTCGGTGTGCAGGATGACACCACAGGCCCGTAGTGGAAAAACAACAACAGAAGAAAACCGGACCCAGTGCCGCGCGGTTTTGTGCCGAACCCAGCACAAGCCTGCCACAGATGCGGTGGCCAGGGCCACTGGTCTCAGGAGTACAGGAACCGGCGGATCAGCTTTTGCTGGACCTGCGGGAGAATCGGTCAAAGGACTGCGGAATGCTGCCACAGATCGGGAAACGCCATGCGACCCCAGCGTTAGAGGGGCAACCAGGGTTCGCAAGATGCAGCACGTCAAAATTATTGGGCAAACTGAGACCGACAGAAAGGCAAAGGAGTAGAGATAAAGGCCACGGTGGACACTGGAGCCCCGGTCAGCTTTATAAGCGAGGAGCTGGCGGACGGGTTGCAGGCCGCAGGAGAGGTCTTACCTACGAGGAGAGAAGTAAGAATGGCAGATGGACGGTACGATGAAGTCACATCGCTGAAGTCAACATAGGACTCGGCGAGAGGACCGTCCGTATGCAACTGCTGATCTTACACAACATAATCGACGCACTGGTATTAGGTTGGGATTTTCTAACGAAAGTGAGAGCACGTATGGAATGCGCCGGACTGAGCGTAACAATACCAGTTTGCTCAGCGGAACAAAGCAGGCCAAGGGAAAAGCTTTCAGTGGCAAACGTGGAGAGGGCTGACTTCTCGGAGGTAGACGCGGATGAATTCCTGAGGTCGGTGTTGACCAGTTTACACCACGTACAAGGAACGTCAACCGTGGCAGTGCACCGAATAACGATGAAGGACGATCAACCAGTCAAGCAGCGGTAATACCCGAAAAATCTTAAGATGCAGGTGGAGATCAACGCCAAGGTCGACGAGCTGTTAGAAAAAGGATGTATCGAGCCGTCTAGAAGCCCGTACAGCTCACCGATAGTGATGGTGAGAAAGAAAACAGGGCAATGGAGGTTATGCGTGGATTTCCGGCAGATAAACGCAAGGTCCGTGAAGGACGCATACCCGATGCCGATGATAAATTACATCCTGTACCAGTTAAGGGAGGAGAAGTATATAAGCAGTCTAGACTTAAAGGACGGATACTGGCAAATTCCGTTGGAAGAAGGGAGCCGGCAGGATACGGCGTTTACGGTGCCAGGAAAGGGCCTGTTCCAATGGAAAGTGATGCCATTCGGCCTGCATTCAGGGTCGGAAACGTTTCAACGGGCATTGGACCAAGTGATAGGGCCCGAAATGATGCCGCACGCCTTCGCATATCAGGACGATATTATAGTGATCGGACGGACGCTGCAGGAACACATTCGCAACTTAAAGGAGGTGTTCTAGAGGCTACGGGCGCCGAACCTGAAAGTAAATGCGGATAAGTGCAAGTTCTTTATAAAGAAGCTACAATACTTGGGTCACCGCGTGACGAATCAGGGTATTGGAACGGATCCTGAGAAGGTAGCGGCAATAGCGCAGCTGAAGCCGCCAGGAAACGTGAAGGAGCTGAGGCGTTGGAGCTGCAACAGTACGATTTCGAAATGTCGTACAGAAAGGGCCAGTTGAACATCGTCGCGGACGCGTTTTTAAGACAACCTCTGCAGGAGACGAGCCGAAGAGTGAGCGTGAGGACGATGAACAATCGAGAGAGCAGCAGTGATGCAAGTGGGTGGAGGAGATGCGAAGAAAAGTGAAGCAGCAGCCGCAGAAATTTCCGGACTACGTGGAGGAGAACGGCAAGCTGTACCGACACAATCCGCATCGGGCGGGCAACAAGGATGTACCATCGTGGATAATGTGTGTACCACGACATGCCAACTGCGGGACACTTGGGAGTCGCAAGACGATTGCCAGGATTGCAGCTCGTTATCACTGGCCGGGAATGCATCGAGGCATAAAAAAGTACGTGCGAAACTGCGAGAGCTGCATGAAGTACAAGCCCAGCCAGCCACAGGCGGCCGGTAAAATGTTAACACAGGTGCCGGAAGAACCATGGGCAATCGTGTGCACACCTCTCTCCCAGCCGACCGAGGGGCGCTGGCGTGTATCGTACGGCTCGATTCGCGAGAAGATAGACGCAATATAGAAAACAGAACAGAAACGAGAAAATGAATATAATGTAAATAAGTGTAATAAATGTTAGTGTTAGTATTAAAAAAGTTAAAATTTATTGCTTTAAGAGCGACAGAGAGTCAAGATTACATATAATAGGATAAAGTCTATTATAGTCAGAACATAATACTCCTTTCCATATATTCCTTTCTAGTTCCAGAGCACACAAACATGTTCATGCTATAGACAAAAAGGGAATATCTTCGGATTCTTTCTTGTACAGCAGCGATTCCGAACCAGAGGTTAGTAAGGTTTGCAAATACCCTCCTGCTAGCTGTAGGAACTTGTAACGATTCATAAGGCTAGGGTGGTGTTATGAGATATTCCAGGGCGCACGCGCGAATGTCCAGCTGCTCCTTGTCGGTTATGTGGGGTGATGGTCTTGTCCCGGAATCTCGATGTGACGACAATTAAAAAAGGGCGGCAAATCGCCATCCACGACACGGACAACGGACCTCATATGTGGTGGAGGATCATGTAATATTAATATAAATATTAATATTAATAATAACACAACTAAAATTTCTTACAGCTACCATAATCGTAACTTAGTAAAATTCGGACCGCTAATAATCCAGCAATTTGCAGTTTTCGATTCCCACTCGAATATTTTATAATCAGCTACCCGCGCTTAATGGATATGGAAAGTTGATCCCTTAAAAAATAATTAACTTAGATGAAATAATTTTAGAGTTGAGAGACAATCTTGGCACCCCAAGAATTAATTAAAAATAAACATACATTGCTGTCAGACATAGATCACCATATGTGCGTGTGCACGCCCGGCAGCCAAAAATTAAGCGGAAGAAAAAGAAACGAAGAAATAAGCGCTCTCAATCCATAAATTGCAAAGACAAATTACAGAGAAAAATTCCGTCTTTGAAAATCAATTCCACCTTTCCGATCTGCAAGAGACCTGACCTTGAAATCAATACTGCTTCCACAATAAAATATTACAGCGCCTCCCGATTTTTATTTTGTGTTTCTCAAACCAGTGGTGGTATTTGATAATCTTCTTTAATTATCATATATTTTAATACATAATTATTAAAGATCCGTTCGCTTGGCGAGTGATTCTTTGTGATTTGTGCAGTAGTTTAAACAAATATACAACGTATTTTGCATTTTTCGTCTTTGTGTTTTGTTTACTCTCCCTTTTGTGGGTTGTTCGCAGTGCTGTTTTGGTGTTATTTTTTGCATGCACATAACTGCACTTTTCGCTCTCACTCTCTCGCTCTTTCGCTCTCCCACACAAAATCTAAATTTCTCAGCGTGCAGACCTGCTCTCGTGCGTTTTTTTTTAACAGCTCGAATGAAAGCTTTGATCTTGTGTTTTCGTGCACAGTGGTCTGATTTTAGATGAACATGGAAACCGTAAATGTTGTCTGCTTTTATAAAAATTGTTGCCAGGTTATAAAACCCGAGCAGCCAAAAATGATTTCTTGGATATGTGATAGAATGGTGCATACTAAGTGCGCTGGATTTTATGGCCGTACAAGTGATGACCTAGCAAAGGGTAAAAATCTAAATTACTGTTGTGATGCTTGCCTTGTGGTTGCGAACGAGATGAAATCGTTTATGCGCCAAACTAAAGGTGGCTTGAAAGAACTGATCAACAGTTTTGGTGTAGCTAGATTCCGAATTGTCTGCACTGATCAACAGATACCATGACAGGCTGGAGCGCCACAGAAATCGGCTGGCCAGCGCTTTAAACAGATCTCGCCCACCAAGGAGGCTCAATAGAAGGCAACCGAGGGATCTCATTACCCGATCTCCTTTGACAAGGGTCCGCAGAAGCTGACGCTTATCTTAAATCCTATTTGTTATATGTGATTGTTATGTAATTGTAGTTAAATTACTGTAAATTTGAAAAAGCTAACTATAGTTAGCCGGCGAGCCCAAATGGGCTGAATTAATAGATAAGAAGGACACAAAGGGGCTTCAAGACTTCCCCGTATGCCTTAATAAATAAATTAAATAAAAAAAAACGGCCATAAAATCCAGCGCACTTAGTATGCACCATTCTATCACATATCCAAGAAATCATTTTTGGCTGCTCGGATTTTATAACCTGGCAACAATTTTTATAAAAGCAGACAACATTTACGGTTTCCATGTTCATCTAAAATCAGACCACTGTGGACGAAAACACAAGATCAAAACTTTCATGCGAGCTGTTAAAAAAAACGCACGAGAGCAGTCCGCACGCTGAGAAATTTAGTTTTTGTGTGGGAGAGCGAAAAAGCGAGAGAACGCCGAGCATCTTGCCCAGAGCTTCATGCCATTGCGTCACAGGTAGATTCCACGAAGGTCTATGAAGTACTCGCCCGGCCTCTGCAAGATTGCATTGAAGAACAAAATAAGTGAAAAATAAGTGACTTCAGACCTTCTTAAGTCGCCCCATCCGACTTAAGGAAGTCTAAAGTCACCTATTTTGATCTTCAATGCAATCTTAAGGGTACCAAGCCTGAAGACAGGTAAGCCGGAGTACGACCCTGTTCTTTCCGGGAGTTCAGTCTTCTGCCTTCCAATACGAAGGTTTTTAAAAGACTGCTCATCGATCGGCTTGCCAAGTATATGGATGCCAACAAAATTATTCTGGTCCACCAATTTGGATTCCGATCTTGCCAGAGCACTATCGAACAGCTACACCGGATAGTAAACCAGTCATTCGGAGTATTTCTCGACATACAGAAGGCCTTCGATAAAGTCTGGCACCCGGGACTATTAGCTAAAGTGAAACTAGCACTTCTACTACTACTAGCAAATCACATCTGGCACATTCGTTCCTTCCTCGCCTATCGGGGTACCATATACCATACCATATCGGGATACCATATACAATGAAGATATCCCCGCATCTACTGTGAAAAATACGCTGATAGCCACTTTTGCAAATGGCGTGTGCGTACTTCATGCGTCCGAATGCGAATACGAGGGCGCTGATGGCATTTAGGAGTACTTCCACTACGGGGCTCAATCCGAATGCAATAGGGCGATCTGGAACTGGGTCGGTAATAGGTAGCGTGATCAATGCTCAGCGATGAATACACGGCTTGTGAACACAAGGTGATAATCTGCGACAACCAGTATATTGGTGGGCCGATGAAATCGCGGAAGCTCCCAGAACTTGCTTACGGGCAAAACGGCGTCAGCAAAGTAAGAAAGGCCCCCATAATAACGAATTCTTGACGCAATAATACTCGGAAAATCGACGGACCTTAAAAAGACTCATTAAGCAGGACCCAAGTGGATCAGCCTATAAGGTAGTAATCAAAAAGGTAAGCCAAGCGAATGCCCAGATGACGGCGATCGTGGAACATTTGTTCCCATTAGTGCCCTCGGGTCCGTGATCACTGGACACTAGAAATGCCTTTAACTCCGCGAAATGCACCTAGGCGTACCGTCAGCGACCAAGTACTACTTTACGATACATACGGAGGGACACGTAAGCACAAGGTAGAGTCCCTTAAGGATCAATACTCGGGCCACTGCTGTGGAATGCAATGTATGATGGGACGTGCAGAAAACAGGTAGAGTCAACCACTATCCAGGTCGGAGACATTACGGTTATGTAGGCAAGAGCAATGAGATATTGTTATGCTAGAGACTAGGCTGTCGATCAAAGAACATCTGGCGGAAACGAACGGGAAGGCGGTGAGCGTCGCTAGGGCTCTAGCGAATAATGCTCAACAGCAGGGGTCCAAGGCAAGGGCGTAGACTACTTCTTCAGTCTGTCTGCAGGGGGCCCATATCACAGCAATAAGGACACAGTGCCTTCGAAAGCGATAACAAGCCCTACATGGCCATCCAAATATGAGGAACGGACTCCGAGCAGCAACTGGAGCTTAGCTTCTCCATTCAAACCCAATTTTCACTATTAAAACACGCGCTGCTCGGCTTGCTTCCGGACTTCTTTGGTACGTCTCCAATTACGCTTCCCCAAGGATTTAATCACTTTTCATCCCAGTGGAAATGTGCAGAGGTCATTGTTATCCCAACACTGGTAAAGCCGGATGAGAACTGTCGTCCTACAGACCAATAAGTCTTCTAACCATTCTGTCAAAAATTGTGGATAAGCTATTCTTGAAAGACTAAGGCCAATAGTAGAGGAGAATAATATCATTCTGGACCCACAGTTTAGCCTTACAAAGGGTCATGGTGGTTTTTCCCATTTTAAAAAAGCTGTGAGCAGGATTTTAGATGCTTTTGAAAGCATTATGTATTGTACGCAGTTTCCCTTGATGTGAGACTTGCCTTCGACAGAGTGTGGCATCAAGGATTACTTTGTCTTAAAACTATATCTCGATAACAGACGTTTCCATATCAGATACAACCAAGCAGAATATTTTATACATAAATTGTTTTAATTATTTTGTATATTTAAGTCATTTGACTTAATATGATGTATGTAAATGATCCATTTTTATTATTTAAAATGCACACTAGATTCATTTGTTTTTCAGTTATAGTTATTTTTTGTGTATTCAAATTTGATATTTTGGGCACCATTTTTTTTTTGTTTTTCCTTTTAATTTCTCTTAGCCCGTGAGAAAAATCACTTAATAGACTCGGACTTCGGGAAACTAAAGCCACCATCTGATCTATTTTTTAATACACATTACAGTTTTTGAAAATATTTTTAAAAATAATGAAAAACAAATGTGCAATGCATTAGGTGCACAAATAAAAGTGGTGCCTTCTCACTATGGTTTTATGAAAATAATGAATGTTTTGTTTTTTAAGCATTGCAAGTGGACTGTGATAGCTAATAGACAAAAAAAGCAAGCTAAGCTCAGCATTCTATCTCATAAATAACAAAAAATATAATAAAAATAACTTAATTGGGGAACATGGAAATGTTAAACATTAAAATATTTCATGTCGACTCGAAGGTCATATAAATATAGGACCCCATTACAATTGTAATGGCCTCCTCACGGTGACCCTGGACACCGATTATTAAATACATTACACATAATTAATTATCAACATAAATATAAATATGTAAACGGTAGCCAATTTGAGCGTCGATTTTAACAAACGAATTTAAAAAACTTTAAAATTATAATAGTCAGGGAGTGAATTTTTAATTATAATTTAAAATAAGTAAATTCGTTTCTTCGAGCAGAATTGATGTCGGCCAGAAAATCGTCTTCTTACACAAGTACGCACACATATGCACGTTCTCGTCTCTTGTTTTTACTCACACAAGCAAGCAAATTCTATTTTTAGAGTTCTTACGCTCTCAGCGTAAGCGAGCGGACAGAAGGCAATTTTGGCCGTCACCAAAAAAGTGGCTGCATAGTGCCAAGCCAATGTATGGCAGTTACGCATCTTGTTATTCTAGTATTCAAAAGCCAACAAACAAATATTTGTGGGATAACCGTTGACACCAAACTACCACGGAAAGAACATATCACAAGAAAGGTCAAGCTTATAAATCACAAAAGTTGGCAATTGTACTGATTGCTTAAAAAAAAAGTAATCTTTCCACCAAAAACAAGCTCCTCCTGTACAAGGCTATAATTAAACCAGCGTGGAAATACGACATTGAGGTGTGGCAGCTTCATACCCAGACATCAACAATATCTTCCCTTTTTGGGATATCCAAAGATATTGGGAAATAAAATGAGAAAAAATTTAAAAACTGTTTAAAACTGTGGGCGTGACCGTTTTGGGCGTTTTTTAGGTGTGGGAGGAGGCGTGGCCAAAGCGTTTTTGGTACACCCATAAAAATTGGCCAGACAAGGAATAGAACGAAGAAAAAATCGAACAATTTTTTAAAAGTTTGGGCGCGACAATTTTGGTCTGTCGATTTTGTGCATTAGAGTGGAAGTGGCAAAAGGTCAAATCGATAAATATTTGTTTGTCAAGAAACTGTGAAATAAGTTGAATTTTTGACTTTAAAGGTAAAAATTAAGGGTTCTTTGCTTAATTAAACACAATTTTTTAATTCAATATAATTAAACAATATTTATTTTACTTATAAATCAAAAAAACAAATTAAAAATATTAAATATACAGGAAAATAAACAACAAATTCCAAGTCTACACACTTTTGAGCCTGTGAAGAAAACATTAAATCGAAGTGTAATCGAAGTGTAATTATTAAATTATTTTATTAAAATTTAAAAAGTTTTAGTATGTAGTATGTTCCCCATTGGCTTTGGCTACAAGTTGAAGCCTTTTTCATGGAATGAATAAGTTTTTGAAGGTCATATTCAAGCGGGATCTTTTCACACTCTTCGACTATTGCAGTCATAAGCTGTTGTGTTTTAGGGCCCTTTTTGCCACCTTTTTATTTAAGTAGGTCCACAAATTTGCAATGGTGTTTAGATCAGGAATCTGAGGGGCGTATCGATCACTTTACCACAGTTATAAAGGAGCCATGTGCGTACATTGTATCTTTTTGATTCGGATCATTGTCCTGATAGAACTTAAAATTTGGCTTGTTGTTGCTAACTAGACAAAATTTTTTTGCACTGGCCTTAAAATTTGTTTTTAAAATTTTCAGATATTACACGGGACTTATTGTGCTTTCAATGAAGGCTAGTTTTTCCAATCCACGGCTGGAGATACAAACCAAACCATCAGTGACATTTTTCCAAATTTTGTCGTTGGAATGATATTTTGTTTTTCTAGCGCACTCAACGGCTTGCGCCACACTCTGCTTGGCCCATCGTTATAAAAGAGACCAATTTTAGTTTCGTCACAAAATATGACGTCATCCCAGTACTCTTCCGGATGATCCACCATGCTCACAGCGATTGAATGATTCTTTTCAATATTGGCCTCTGATAGCAAAGACTCCTTGCAACTCTTGAAGAGTACCTATGGCGTACGATGAAAGTAGGAAAACAAAATGTGTAAAGAGTTTCTTGACAGTCTCAAAAGTGTGTAAACTTGGAATTTGTTGTTTATTTTCTTGTATATTTAATATTTTTAATTTGTTTTTTAATTTATAAGTAAAATAAATGTTGTTGTAAATATGTATTGTTTATATGTTCGGAAACGCTTCCTTCTGCCTGTTACTTTTCAACGAATCTTTTACTCTACGAGTAACGCGTATAAATATCAAAACATTTTTCAAAGGTGTGCGCGTGGCTACTTTGGGTGGTTTGTGGGCGATGGAGTGGACGTGGCAACATGGGTCAAAAAGCTTGCGCTTCGTCTATGAATCTAGGAACTTTTATAGTTCCTGAGGTGTCGACGTTGATCAAGAATATATAAATGTACTTTATATTTTCGGAAACGCTCCATTATGCCTGTTACATACATTCGATACTCTACTCTACGAATAACGAGTATTATAATAATACATTTTTAGCTCAGTCTTTAATCTAAAGCACAAACTTATAGATTCCAGTTGCAAATGTCAGGCTCGGTATGGCTGCGACTGAGCTATGATTTACATTACATTATTTATTCAAATCAGCTGTCCTGAAATACAACATAAATCCGGTGACGTTGAGGGTGGTATAGAAAGAAAAACAACGATCCAAATAGCTCGGTTAAGAACCTT
Organism: Drosophila melanogaster; assembly: GCF_000001215.4. Taxonomy (NCBI): domain Eukaryota; kingdom Metazoa; phylum Arthropoda; class Insecta; order Diptera; family Drosophilidae; genus Drosophila; species Drosophila melanogaster. The sequence continues at coordinate 27,084,927 of NT_037436.4, read as the reverse complement.
CAATAAATTAAATAAAACTTTTAGAAATATCTAAATTAAAATGAAAAATTAAAAAAAAAAATTTTTCGATAAACAAGAATACATATTTTAGACATCATTTTATCAAAAAACTATCAAAAACTTATTTTCTATTAGTGATTTTGTATTTTGAATCTTTTGTAGAGAATGCGAAGAAAGTAATGAATGCTGGCATTGACATTGAGTACTCTGATCAATTAAGGCGTATCAAATTATTATAAAATGGCTGAAGGAGTTTGATGGAATAGTGGCAGTTGACTAGACACAAAGGAAGCAAATACAATAATTAGATTTGTGAAATATATTATAGAATACGAAGATGCGCATATACCTTAAAATTTGATATATGTATATAAAAAAGTGCATTAAATGCGGTAAGATATAATTAAGTGTAATGATAAGAGGGATAAGCCATTCACAGGTCCCGTCACAGTCCAGATCTTCCATACATTATAAAAAGAATCGTGGCAATCTGCTTTATGGGAGATCCCAAAAAGTTGATTGGCATATCGATAGTACCTGGTCAGTCCCATAATGTAATGGACAGTTTTGATCTGTTTGAGCTTGCGAACCGAATGCTTTACTAGAATGTTGCTTCAAATAGCCTCCATAGTTACCGGTATCTCAACATTATGGTCGAAACGACGGAGGGATATCGCAAAAGCGACTAGGCAAGTGTTTCTAATTGAGATTATATTACATTCATGGGTCAGAAACTCTTCCTTATATCTATTGCATTTACAAAATAAGCCACTTTTACGTTAATTGTTCGCATTTGCGTCACAATTTAAAGTGCGTATAAATATTGTATTATATAATTTACTACTTAAACTGGCAAAAGGTTTATATATTTAAACAAACGTTCTGTGGGGTTATGAAATAGTGCCAATAAGAAGTGAGGGACCGACATGTGTGAATCGGGTATAAAGCCTATTCTTAAATTGGGTATGCGTGAAAAAGGGTTGAACTGGTTAATTTGTACAAAAATATTTCGTTATCTTAGCATTTTCGGAATTGTTATTTGATTGCTGTAGCCGCGCACAGTGGAAAAACTGTAGAGGCTTTAAAAAATGGGGAGAAGGAAGTCTAAAAGAAAACCGCCTCCGAAGAGAAAGAATATTGAACCCCTTGATCAACAATTTAATTGTCCATTTTGCAACCATGAAAAATCGTGTGAGGTTAAAATGTACATATTCAGGACAGTTCTGATTCTACTATTATTCGACCGAATATGTAGACATATAGATTTTATTTGGTTCTATATGTAAGTCCAAAACCTAAATTTATTAAAACAACTCTTTATTTTATAATTTCAGGGATAAAAGCAGAAATACAGCGAAAATAACTTGTAGGGTGTGCTTGGAGGATTTTCAAACGGGAATTAACTTCCTTTCAGAACCTATCGATGTTTACAATGATTGGGTAGATGCCTGTGAAACAGCAAATTAAATGGAATTAATTTTAAGTTAGTTAGTAAGTAAAATAAATTGCTAGAGCCCTCTAAATTATACCATAAAATAAGTTTAATACAAAAAATTTAGCATAATAGCGAGATTGAAATAAACATTTTTGACTTATTAAAATAAGCTGAACCCATGAAATTCTAACAAATTTTTGTTCTAGGAATCAATTCTAAAATATTGATATTGTATTGCGCAAAGGAGATTCGTAGAGTGAATCTGTCCGTCTATCCGTATGAACGTCTTGATCTCAGGAACTATAAAAGCTAGAAGGTTGAGATTAAGCATACACTTTCTATAGACATCGACTCGTCGTAAGTTTGTTCACCCATGTTGCCACGCCCATAAATGACACAAAACTACCATGCTCACACTTTTGAAAAATCTGTTGATATTTTTTCATATTTTTAGTGTTGTAGATTTTTATCGATTTGCCATAAAACTTTTTGCCACGCCCACTCTTACGCCCTAAGCCGCCCAAAATTACCGCGCGCACATTTTTTAAAAATTTTTGGATATGTTTTCATAATTTAATTAGTCTTGTAAATGTAGCTTAAAGAAGCTGGGTTCGGAAATATCGAATTTTTGATGTTTAAAAGCAGGAATCGTTTGCCCATTTGCCCAATTAGTCCAGTTTTTGAGATATGAATTTTCGAAAAAGTTCAAAAATTTTCGAAAATCAAAAAGTTGACTTTTTTCAAATATTATTTTTTTTAAATCGCAATAACATTGTTTGCCTACACTTTGGAATTTTGAAAAAAATGTATACTTTAGAAAATATAAGTCATTTAAGTTTACCTCCACTCAGAGAATAAAGCGTTTGACCAAAGACATTAGAATTTTATTATTATTATTATATTATTATTTATTATTCCAGTGTCTTTGGTTTGATCATATATTAAAACGAAATATTATCAATAAAAAACGTTTGCCCAACCAGTATTATTAGTTTTTAACGTTTGACCACCCTCAAAAAACCTTTAACAAAATTTTTTTCGATTGCCCTCTTTAAATATATCCAATTTCACTAGCCCACCTCTTTAAAATAAAAATGTTCAATAAAAAACGCTTGACCATCCTTTAAAAATAAATTATTTCGTTTGCCCACCCTTTAAAAATAGTTTTTTTCGTTTGCCCACTCTTAAAAATAAATAAATTCGTTTGCCCACCTTTTAAAACTAAATAGTTTCGATTGTCCATCCATTAAAATTAGTTTTTAACATTTGCCCACTTCTTTGAAATAAATATTTTCAAACGATTCCACCTTTTAAATCTGAAAAATTCGATTTTGCCGAACCCAGCTTCTTTGAGCCGAATTTCCGTCACAACTAAGCTAAAAAAGGTAATATTACCAGAGCTAACGATCCCTATCACTTTTTGATGGATTTAGGGAAATCAATTTTTAGGTAAATTTTCGCATGTTTTGTAAGGGGTCATCAAAATTTGCAAAATATGGCCAAAAAATTTAATTTCCATTTTTGAACACAGTTTCATTGGAAATTTTATTACGATCTGAGGTATGACATTCCATATTCAGACAATTATTTTAAGGTTGTGGCAAAAAAACTGATTATTTGATGACCGAAATTTGGAATAACGGATTTTTTGATTTGGGTCATCAAAATTTGCAAAATATGGCAAAAAAATATAATTTCCAATTTTCAACATAGTTTGATTGGAAATCTTATTACGATATCAGCGAGGTATAACATTCCATATTCAAACAATTATTTAAACGAAAAAACTGATTATTTGATGACCGAAATTTGGAAAAACGGATTTTTTGATTTGGCTCATCAAAATTTACAAAATATGGCCAAAAAATTTAATTTCCATTTTTGAACACTGTTTGATTGGAAATTTTATTACGAGCAACAAGGTATGGCATTCAATATTCAGACAATAATTTTTAAAGTTTTGGCAAAAAACTAATTATTTGATGACTGAAATTCGGAAAAACGGATTTTTCCACAAAGTTGATATTTACAAACGGAATTTTCGACATAACTTGGCTAAAAATGGTCATATAGATGTAAGAATAACTGTTAATTACCAGTGCTTACTATCTCTAACATTTTTTGAAGGATTTAGGGAAATCAATTTTTGGGTCAATTTTTGCATTTTTTGTAAGGGGTCATCAAAATTTGCAAAGAATGACCAAAAATTTAACTTCCTTTTTTGAACACAGTTTGATTGAAAATTTAATTACGATCTGAGGTATAGCAAGAAAACTGATTATTTGATGACCAAAAATTGGAAAAACGGATTTTGCAAAAAGTTTATATCTGCTTATTATTATTATTATATCTACTTATTATTCCACAAAGTTGATATTTACTAACGGAATTTTCGACATAACTTGGCAAAAAATGGTCATATAGATGTAAGAATAACTGTTAATTACCAGTGCTTACTATCTCTAACATTTTTTGAAGGATTTACGGAAATCAATTTTTGGGTCAATTTTTGCATTTTTTGTAAGGGGTCATCAACATCTGCAAAGTATGACCAAAAAATTTAACTTCCATTTTTGAACACAGTTTGATTGAAAATTTAATTACGATCTGAGGTATGACATTCCATATTCAGACCATTATTTTTAAAGTTGTAGCAAGAAAACTGATTATTTGATGACCAAAATTTGGAATAACGGATTTTTTGATTTGGGTCATCAAAATTTACAAAATATGGCCAAAAATTTAATTTCTACTTCTCAACACAGTTTGATTGCAAATTTTATAACGAGATCAGCAGGGATAACATTCCATGGTCAGACAATTATTTTTTAAGCTGTGGCAAAAAAACTGATTATTTGATGAACGAAATTTGGAAAAACGGATTTCTCCAAAAAGTTGATATTTACAAACGGAATTTTCGTCATAACTTCGCTAAAAATGGTCATATAGATGTAAGAATAACTGTTTTGAGAAACTAATTACCAGCGCTAAAGATCCCTATCATTTTTTAAACATTTAGGGAAATCAATTTTGGGTCAATTTTCGCATTTTTTGTAAGGGTCATAAGGGTCATCAAAATTTGGGAAAAATGTTAAAAAAAATTTAATTTCCATTTTTGAACACATTTTGATTGGAAATTTTATTACGAGCAACAAGGTATGGCATTCAATATTCAGACAATAATTTTTAAAGTTTTGGCAAAAAACTAATTATTTGATGACTGAAATTCGGAAAAACGGATTTTTCCACAAAGTTGATATTTACAAACGGAATTTTCGACATAACTTGGCTAAAAATGGTCATATAGATGTAAGAATAACTGTTTCCAGCAGCTTCAAGTTGACTTTTTTCAAATATTATTTTATTTAAATCGCAATAACATTGTTTGCCCACACCTTGGAATTTAAAAAAAAATGTATACCTTAGAAAATATAAGTCATTTAAGTTTACCTCCACTCAGAGAATAAAGCGTTTGACCAAAGACATTAGAATTTTATTATTATTATTATTTGATTATTTATTATTCCAGTGTCTTTGGTTTGATCATATATTAAAACGAAATATTATCAATAAAAAACGTTTGCCCAACCAGTATTATTAGTTTTTAACGTTTGACCACCCTTCAAAAACCTTTAACAAAATTTTTTACGATTGCCCACACTTTAAATATATCCAAATATATCCAATTAGCCTACCTCTATAAAATAAAAATGTTCAATAAAAAACGCTTGACCATCCTTTAAAAATAAATTATTTCGTTTGCCCACCCTTTAAAAATAGTTTTTTTCGTTTGCCCACTCTTAAAAATAAATAAATTCGTTTGCCCACCTTTTAAAACTAAATAGTTTCGATTGTCCATCCATTAAAATTAGTTTTTAACATTTGCCCGCTTCTTTGAAATAAATATTTTCAAACGATTCCAGCTTTTAAATCTGAAAAATTCGATTTTGCCGAACCCAGCTTCTTTGAGCCGAATTTCCGTCACAACTAAGCTAAAAAAGGTAATATTACCAGAGCTAACGATCCCTATTACTTTTTGATGGATTTAGGGAAATCAATTTTTAGGTCAATTTTCGCATTTTTTGTAAGGGGTCATCAAAATTTGCAAAATATGGCCAAAAAATTTAATTTCCATTTTTGAAAACAGTTTGATTGGAAATTTTATTACGATCTGAGGTATGACATTCCATGTTCAGACAATTATTTTTAAAGTTGTGGCAAAAAAACTGATTATTTGATGATCAAAATTTTAAAAACCGGATTTTCCCAAAAAGTTGATATCTTCTTATTAAAGGATTTAGGGAGATTAATTTTTGGGTCAATTTCCGCATTTTTTGTAAGGTGGAAGTCATCAAAATTTGAATTTACATTATTGAAGACAATTTGATTGAAAATTTTATTACGATCTGCGGTATGACATTCCATATTCAGACAATTATTTTTAAAGTTGTGGCAAAAAAACTCTTAAAAATAAATAAATTTGTTTGCCAACCTTTTAAAATTAAATAATTTCGATTGTCCATCCTTTAAAATTAGTTTTTAACATTTGCCCACTTCTTTGAAAAAAATATTTTCAAACGATTCCAGCTTTTAAATCTGAAAAATTCTATTTTTCCGAACCCAGCTTCGAGCCGAATTTCCGTCACAACTAAGCTAATGCAGCTAATATGGCCAAAAAATTTAATTTCCATTTTTGATAACAGTTTGATTGGAAATTTTATTACGATCTGAGGTATGACATTCCATATTCAGACAATTATTTTAAGGTTGTGGCAAAAAATTGATGACCGAAATTTGGAATAACGGATTTTTTGATTTGGGTCATCAAAATTTGCAAAATATGGCAAAAAAATATAATTTCCAATTTTCAACATAGTTTGATTGGAAATCTTATTACGATATCAGCGAGGTATAACATTCCATATTCAAACAAGTATTTAAACGAAAAATCTGATTATTTAATGACCGAAATTTTGAAAAACGGATTTTTTATTTGGCTCATCAAAATTTGCAAAATATGGCCAAAAAATTTAATTTCCATTTTTGAACACTGTTTGATTGGAAATTTTATTACGAGCAACAAGGTATGGCATTCAATATTCAGACAATAATTTTTAAAGTTTTGGCAAAAAACTAATTATTTGATGACTGAAATTCGGAAAAACGGATTTTTCCACAAAGTTGATATTTACAAACGGAATTTTCGACATAACTTGGCTAAAAATGGTCATATAGATGTAAGAATAACTGTTAATTACCAGTGCTTACTATCTCTAACATTTTTTGAAGGATTTAGGGAAATCAATTTTTGGGTCAATTTTTGCATTTTTTGTAAGGGGTCATCAAAATTTGCAAAGTATGACCAAAAAATTTAACTTCCTTTTTTGAACACAGTTTGATTGAAAATTTAATTACGATCTGAGGTATAGCAAGAAAACTGATTATTTGATGACCAAAAATTGGAAAAACGGATTTTGCAAAAAGTTTATATCTACTTATTATTATTATTATATCTACTTATTATTCCACAAAGTTGATATTTACAAACGGAATTTTCGACATAACTTGGCTAGAAATGGTCATATAGATGTAAGAATAACTGTTAATTACCAGTGCTTACTATCTCTAACATTTTTTGAAGGATTTACGTAAATCAATTTTTGGGTCAATTTTTGCATTTTTTGTAAGGGGTCATCAACATCTGCAAAGTATGACCAAAAAATTTAACTTCCATTTTTGAACACAGTTTGATTGAAAATTTAATTACGATCTGAGGTATGACATTCCATATTCAGACCATTATTTTTAAAGTTGTAGCAAGAAAACTGATTATTTGATGACCAAAATTTGGAATAACGGATTTTTTGATTTGGGTCATCAAAATTTACAAAATATGGCCAAAAATTTAATTTCTACTTCTCAACACAGTTTGATTGCAAATTTTATAACGAGATCAGCAGGGATAACATTCCATGGTCAGACAATTATTTTTTAAGTTGTGGCAAAAAAACTGATTATTTGATGAACGAAATTTGGAAAAACGGATTTCTCCAAAAAGTTGATATTTACAAACGGAATTTTCGTCATAACTTCGCTAAAAATTGTCATATAGATGTAAGAATAACAGTTTTGAGAAACTAATAACCAGCGCTAACAATCCCTATAACTTTTTGAAGATTTAGTGAAATCAGATTGGGCCAATTTTCGCATTTTTTGTAAGGGTCATAAGGGTCATCAAAATTTGGGAAAAATGTTAAAAAAAATTTAATTTCCATTTTTGAACACATTTTGATTGGAAATTTTATTACGAGCTCAACGAGGTATGGCATTCCATATTCAGACAATTATTTTTAAAGTTGTGGCAAAAAAAACTGATTGTTTGATGACCGAAACTTGGAAAAACGGATTTTGGCAAAAAGTTGATATTTACAAACGGAATTTTCGTCATAACTTGGCTAAAAATGGTCATATAGATGTAAGAATAACTGTTTTGAGAAACTAATTACCAGCGCTAACAATCCCTATCACTTTTTGAAGATTTAGGGAAATCAGTTTGTGCCAATTTTCGCATTTTTTGTAAGGGTCATAAGGGTCATCAAAATTTGGAAAAAATGCACAAAAAAAATTTAATTTTCATTTTTGAACACAGTTTGATTGGAAATTTTATTACAAGCTCAACGAGGTATGGCATTCCATATTCAGACAATTATTTTTAAAGTTGTGACAAAAGAACTGATTGTTTGATGACCGAAACTTGGAAAAACGGATTTTGGCAAAAAGTTGATATTTACAAACGGAATTTTTGTCATAACTTGGCTAAAAATGGTCATATAGATGCAAGAATAACTGTTTTGAGAAACTAATTACCAGCGCTAACGATCCCTATCACTTTTTGAAGATTTAGGTAGATCAATTTTGGGTCAATTTTCGCATTTTTTGTAAGGGTCATAAGGGTCATCAAAATTTGGAAAAAATGCACAAAAAAAATTTAATTTTCATTTTTGAACACAGTTTGATTGGAAATTTTATTACAAGCTCAACGAGGTATGACATTCCATATTCAGACAACTATTTTTAAAGTTGTAGCAAGAAAACTGATTATTTGATGACCAAAAATTGGAAAATCGGATTTTGCAAAAAGTTTATATCTACTTATTAAAGGATTTTGGGAGATTAATTTTTGGGTCAATTTTTGGGGTTTCTTTAAGGGGGAAGTCATCAAAATTTGCAAAATATGGCCAAATTTAATTTCCATTATTGAACACAGTTTGATTGAAAATTGTATTACGATCTGAGGTATGACATTCCACATTCAGACAATTATTTTTAAAGTTGTGGCAAAACAACTGATTTTTTGATGACCGAAATTCAGCAAAACGGATTTTGCGAAAAAGTTGATATTTACAAATGGAATTTTTGTCATACCTTGGCTAAAAATGGTCATATAGATGTAAGAATAACTGTTTCCAGCAGCTTCAAGTTGACTTTTTTCAAATATTATTTTATTTAAATCGCAATAACATTGTTTGCCCACACCTTGGAATTTAAAAAAAAATGTATACCTTAGAAAATATAAGTCATTTAAGTTTACCTCCACTCAGAGAATAAAGCGTTTGACCAAAGACATTAGAATTTTATTATTATTATTATTTGATTATTTATTATTCCAGTGTCTTTGGTTTGATCATATATTAAAACGAAATATTATCAATAAAAAACGTTTGCCCAACCAGTATTATTAGTTTTTAACGTTTGACCACCCTTCAAAAACCTTTAACAAAATTTTTTACGATTGCCCACACTTTAAATATATCCAAATATATCCAATTAGCCTACCTCTATAAAATAAAAATGTTCAATAAAAAACGCTTGACCATCCTTTAAAAATAAATTATTTCGTTTGCCCACCCTTTAAAAATAGTTTTTTTCGTTTGCCCACTCTTAAAAATAAATAAATTCGTTTGCCCACCTTTTAAAACTAAATAGTTTCGATTGTCCATCCATTAAAATTAGTTTTTAACATTTGCCCGCTTCTTTGAAATAAATATTTTCAAACGATTCCAGCTTTTAAATCTGAAAAATTCGATTTTCCCGAACCCAGCTTCTTTGAGCCGAATTTCCGTCACAACTAAGCTAAAAAAGGTAATATTACCAGAGCTAACGATCCCTATTACTTTTTGATGGATTTAGGGAAATCAATTTTTAGGTCAATTTTCGCATTTTTTGTAAGGGGTCATCAAAATTTGCAAAATATGGCCAAAAAATTTAATTTCCATTTTTGAAAACAGTTTGATTGGAAATTTTATTACGATCTGAGGTATGACATTCCATGTTCAGACAATTATTTTTAAAGTTGTGGCAAAAAAACTGATTATTTGATGATCAAAATTTTAAAAACCGGATTTTCCCAAAAAGTTGATATCTTCTTATTAAAGGATTTAGGGAGATTAATTTTTGGGTCAATTTCCGCATTTTTTGTAAGGTGGAAGTCATCAAAATTTGAATTTACATTATTGAAGACAATTTGATTGAAAATTTTATTACGATCTGCGGTATGACATTCCATATTCAGACAATTATTTTTAAAGTTGTGGCAAAAAAACTCTTAAAAATAAATAAATTTGTTTGCCAACCTTTTAAAATTAAATAATTTCGATTGTCCATCCTTTAAAATTAGTTTTTAACATTTGCCCACTTCTTTGAAAAAAATATTTTCAAACGATTCCAGCTTTTAAATCTGAAAAATTCTATTTTTCCGAACCCAGCTTCGAGCCGAATTTCCGTCACAACTAAGCTAATGCAGCTAATATGGCCAAAAAATTTAATTTCCATTTTTGATAACAGTTTGATTGGAAATTTTATTACGATCTGAGGTATGACATTCCATATTCAGACAATTATTTTAAGGTTGTGGCAAAAAATTGATGACCGAAATTTGGAATAACGGATTTTTTGATTTGGGTCATCAAAATTTGCAAAATATGGCAAAAAAATATAATTTCCAATTTTCAACATAGTTTGATTGGAAATCTTATTACGATATCAGCGAGGTATAACATTCCATATTCAAACAATTATTTAAACGAAAAAACTGATTATTTAATGACCGAAATTTGGAAAAACGGATTTTTTATTTGGCTCATCAAAATTTGCAAAATATGGCCAAAAAATTTAATTTCCATTTTTGAACACTGTTTGATTGGAAATTTTATTACGAGCAACAAGGTATGGCATTCAATATTCAGACAATAATTTTTAAAGTTTTGGCAAAAAACTAATTATTTGATGACTGAAATTCGGAAAAACGGATTTTTCCACAAAGTTGATATTTACAAACGGAATTTTCGACATAACTTGGCTAAAAATGGTCATATAGATGTAAGAATAACTGTTAATTACCAGTGCTTACTATCTCTAACATTTTTTGAAGGATTTAGGGAAATCAATTTTTGGGTCAATTTTTGCATTTTTTGTAAGGGGTTATCAAAATTTGCAAAGTATGACCAAAAAATTTAACTTCCTTTTTTGAACACAGTTTGATTGAAAATTTAATTACGATCTGAGGTATGACATTCCATATTCAGACCATTATTTTTAAAGTTGTAGCAAGAAAACTGATTATTTGATGACCAAAAATTGGAAAAACGGATTTTGCAAAAAGTTTATATCTACTTATTATTATTATTATATCTACTTATTATTCCACAAAGTTGATATTTACAAACGGAATTTTCGACATAACTTGGCTAGAAATGGTCATATAGATGTAAGAATAACTGTTAATTACCAGTGCTTACTATCTCTAACATTTTTTGAAGGATTTACGTAAATCAATTTTTGGGTCAATTTTTGCATTTTTTGTAAGGGGTCATCAACATCTGCAAAGTATGACCAAAAAATTTAACTTCCATTTTTGAACACAGTTTGATTGAAAATTTAATTACGATCTGAGGTATGACATTCCATATTCAGACCATTATTTTTAAAGTTGTAGCAAGAAAACTGATTATTTGATGACCAAAATTTGGAATAACGGATTTTTTGATTTGGGTCATCAAAATTTGCAAAATATGGCCAAAAAATTTAATTTCCATTTTTCAACACAGTTTGATTGGAAATTTTATTACGATATCTGCGAGGTATAACATTCCATATTCAGACAATTATTTAAACGAAAAAACTGATTATTTGATGACCGAAATTTGGAAAAACGGATTTTTTGATTTGGCTCATCAAAATTTACAAAATATGGCCAAAAATTTAATTTCTACTTCTCAACACAGTTTGATTGCAAATTTTATAACGAGATCAGCAGGGATAACATTCCATATTCAGACAATTATTTTTAAAGTTGTGGCAAAAGAACTGATTGTTTGATGACCGAAACTTGGAAAAACGGATTTTGGCAAAAAGTTGATATTTACAAACGGAATTTTTGTCATAACTTGGCTAAAAATGGTCATATAGATGCAAGAATAACTGTTGTGAGAAACTAATTACCAGCGCTAACAATCCCTATCACTTTTTGAAGATTTAGGGAAATCCGTTTGGGCCAATTTTCCCATTTTTTGTAAGGGTCATAAGGGTCATCAAAATTTGGAAAAAATGCCCAAAAAATTTAATTTTCACTTTTGAACACAGTTTAATTGGAAATTTTATTACGAGCTCAACGAGGTATGGCATTCCATATTCAGACAATTATTTTTAAAGTTGTGGCAAAAAAAAACTGATTGTTTGATGACCGAAATTCGGAATAACGGATTTTTTGATTTGGGTCATCAAAATTTGCAAAATATGGCCAAAAAATTTAATTTCCATTTTTCAACACAGTTTGATTGGAAATTTTATTACGATATCTGCGAGGTATAACATTCCATATTCAGACAATTATTTAAACGAAAAAACTGATTATTTGATGACCGAAATTTGGAAAAACGGATTTTTTGATTTGGCTCATCAAAATTTACAAAATATGGCCAAAAATTTAATTTCTACTTCTCAACACAGTTTGATTGCAAATTTTATAACGAGATCAGCAGGGATAACATTCCATGTTCAGACAATTATTTTTTAAGTTGTGGCAAAAAAACTGATTATTTAATGAACGAAATTTGGAAAAACGGATTTCTCCAAAAAGTTGATATTTACAAACGGAATTTTCGTCATAACTTCGCTAAAAATGGTCATATAGATGTAAGAATAACAGTTTTGAGAAACTAATAACCAGCGCTAACAATCCCTATCACTTTTTGAAGATTTAGGGAAATCAGATTGGGCCAATTTTCGCTTTTTTTGTAATGGTCATAGAGGTCATCAAAATTTGGAAAAAATGCCCAAAAAAATTTAATTTTCATTTTTGAACACATTTTGATTGGAAATTTTATTACGAGCTCAACGAGGTATGACATTCCATATTCAGACAATTATTTTTAAAGTTGTGGCAAAATAACTGATTGTTTGATGACCGAAACTTGGAAAAACGGATTTTGGCAAAAAGTTGATATTTACAAACGGAATTTTTGTCATAACTTGGCTAAAAATGGTCATATAGATGTAAGAATAACAGTTTTGAGAAACTAATAACCAGCGCTAACAATCCCTATCACTTTTTGAAGATTTAGGGAAATCAGATTGGGCCAATTTTCGCATTTTTTGTAAGGGTCATACGGGTCATCAAAATTTGGAAAAAATGTCCAAAAAATTTTAATTTTCATTTTTGAACACATTTTGATTGGAAATTTTATTACGAGCTCATCGAGGTATGGCATTCCATATTCAGACAATTATTTTTAAAGTTGTGGCAAAAAAAAACTGATTGTTTGATGACCGAAATTCGGAAAAACGAATTTTGGCAAAAATTTGATATTTACAAACGGAATTTTCGTCATAACTTGGCTAAAAATGGTCATATTAATTTTGAAGATTTAGGGAAATCAGATTGGGCCAATTTTCGCATTTTTTGTAAGGGTCATACGGGTCATCAAAATTTGGAAAAAATGTCCAAAAAAATTTAATTTTCATTTTTGAACACATTTTGATTGGAAATTTTATTACGAGCTCAACGAGGTATGGCATTCCATATTCAGACAATTATTTTTAAAGTTGTGGCAAAAAAAAACTGATTGTTTGATGACCGAAATTCGGAAAAACGGATTTTGGCAAAAATTTGATATTTACAAACGGAATTTTCGTCATAACTTGGCTAAAAATGGTCATGTTAATTTTGAAGATTTAGGGAAATCAGATTGGGCCAATTTTCGCATTTTTTGTAAGGGTCATACGGGTCATCAAAATTTGCAAAAAATGTCCAAAAAAAAATTTAATTTTCATTTTTGACCACATTTTGATTGGAAATTTTATTACGAGCTCAACGAGGTATGGCATTCCATATTCAGACAATTATTTTTCAAGGTATGTCAAAAAAACTGATTGTTTCATGACCGAAATTCGGAAAAACGAATTTTGCCAAAAAGTTGATATTTACAAACGGAATTTTCGTCATAACTTGGCTAAAAATGGTCATATAGATGTAAGAATAACTGTTTTGAGAAACTAATTACCAGCGCTAACAATCCCTATCACTTTTTGAAGATTTAGGGAAATCCGTTTGGGCCAATTGTCCCATTTTTTGTAAGGGTCATACGGGTCATCAAAATTAGGAAAAAATGTCCAAAAAAATTTAATTTTCATTTTTGAACACATTTTGATTGGAAATTTTATTACGAGCTCAACGAGGTATGGCATTCCATATTCAGACAATTATTTTTCAAGGTATGTAAAAAAAACTGATTGTTTCATGACCGAAATTCGGAAAAACGAATTTTGCCAAAAAGTTGATATTTACAAACGGAATTTTTGTCATAACTTGGCTAAAAATGGTCATATAGATGTATAGAATAACAGTTTTGAGAAACTAATAACCAGCGCTAACAATCCCTATCACTTTTTGAAGATTTAGGGAAATCAGATTGGGCCAATTTTCGCATTTTTTGTAAGGGTCATACGGGTCATCAAAATTTGGAAAAAATGTCCAAAAAATTTTAATTTTCATTTTTGAACACATTTTGATTGGAAATTTTATTACGAGCTCATCGAGGTATGGCATTCCATATTCAGACAATTATTTTTAAAGTTGTGGCAAAAAAAAACTGATTGTTTGATGACCGAAATTCGGAAAAACGGATTTTGGCAAAAATTTGATATTTACAAACGGAATTTTCGTCATAACTTGGCTAAAAATGGTCATATTAATTTTGAAGATTTAGGGAAATCAGATTGGGCCAATTTTCGCATTTTTTGTAAGGGTCATACGGGTCATCAAAATTTGGAAAAAATGTCCAAAAAAATTTAATTTTCATTTTTGAACACATTTTGATTGGAAATTTTATTACGAGCTCAACGAGGTATGGCATTCCATATTCAGACAATTATTTTTAAAGTTGTGGCAAAAAAAAACTGATTGTTTGATGACCGAAATTCGGAAAAACGGATTTTGGCAAAAATTTGATATTTACAAACGGAATTTTCGTCATAACTTGGCTAAAAATGGTCATGTTAATTTTGAAGATTTAGGGAAATCAGATTGGTCCAATTTTCGCATTTTTTGTAAGGGTCATACGGGTCATCAAAATTTGGAAAAAATGTCCAAAAAAATTTAATTTTCATTTTTGAACACATTTTGATTGGAAATTTTATTACGAGCTCAACGAGGTATGGCATTCCATATTCAGACAATTATTTTTCAAGGTATGTCAAAAAAACTGATTGTTTCATGACCGAAATTCGGAAAAACGAATTTTGCCAAAAAGTTGATATTTACAAACGGAATTTTCGTCATAACTTGGCTAAAAATGGTCATATAGATGTAAGAATAACTGTTTTGAGAAACTAATTACCAGCGCTAACAATCCCTATCACTTTTTGAAGATTTAGGGAAATCCGTTTGGGCCAATTGTCCCATTTTTTGTAAGGGTCATCAAAATTTGGAAAAAATGCCCAAAAAATTTAATTTTCATTTTTGAACACAGTTTATTTGGAAATTTTATTACGAGCTCAACGAGGTATGGCATTCCATATTCAGACAATTATTTTTAAAGTTGTGGCAAAAAAACTGATTGTTTGATGACCGAAATTTGGAAAAACGGATTTTGTCAAAAAGTTGATATTTACGAACTGAATTTTCGTCATAACTTGGCTAAAAATGGTCATATAGATGTAAGAATAACTGTTTTGAGAAACTAATTACCAGCGCTAACAATCCCTACCACTTTTTGAAGATTTAGGGAAATCAGATTGGGCCAATTTTCGCATTTTTTGTAAGGGTCATAAGGGTCATCAAAATTTGGAAAAAATGTCCAACAAAATTTAATTTCCATTTTTGAACACATTTTGATTGGAAATTTTATTACGAGCTCAACGAGGTATGGCATTCCATATTCAGACAATTATTTTTCAAGGTATGTCAAAAAAACTGATTGTTTCATGACCGAAATTCGGAAAAACGAATTTTGCCAAAAAGTTGATATTTACAAACGGAATTTTTGTCATAACTTGGCTAAAAATGGTCATATAGATGTAAGAATAACAGTTTTGAGAAACTAATAACCAGCTCTAACAATCCCTATCACTTTTTGAAGATTTAGGTAGATCAATTTTGGGTCAATTTTCGCATTTTTTGTAAGTGTCATACGGGTCATCAAAATTTGTAAAAAATGCACAAACAAAATTTAATTTTCATTTTTGAACACAGTTTGATTGGAAATTTTATTACAAGCTCAACGAGGTATGGCATTCCATATTCAGACAATTATTTTTAAAGTTGTGGCAAAAAAATGATTATTTGATGACCGCAATTTGGAAAAACGGATTTTTCCAAAAAGTGGATATTTACAAACGGAATTTTTGTCATAACTTATAGATTGTCATATAGATGCAAGAATAACTGTTTTGAGAAACTAATTTTAAAAACGCTTGTCCAAAACACCCCTCCAATCCGGCTAGAAGGAGTTACCCTGAATCAACCGCTGCAAGCAACATATCTAGGTATCACCGTCGATAAAAGGCTCACCTTTTGGTTGCATCTCAAAAACACAGTAAAGAAATGTGGTCACAGATCACAACAGCTGAGATGGCTGATGAATAGAAGGATCACTCTTTCGCTGAGGTGCAAAAGAGCTGTGTATGCGCACTGTATCGTACCGATGTAGTTATACGGGATCCAGATTTGGGGAATTGCAGCCGAATCTAATTATAAACGTATCCAGGTGATACAAAATCGCACACTACGACAAATAACCAACTGTTCCTGGTATGTACGTAACTCCACACTCTATAAAGACCTCAATATTCACACAGTTGAGACACAAATTGGGAGACATACAAGTCGATACAGTGGCAGATTACTGAGCCATAGCAGTCTTCTTGCAAGACGTCTTATCCCCGCTCGACCTCTGAGACGACTCAAACGGCAAGGCTTCGCCAAGACAATTGGGCACGAGAGCAGTCTGCACGCTGAGAAATTTAGATTTTGTGTGGGAGAGCGAAAGAGCGAGAGAGTTTATGTGCATGCAAAAAACAACACCAAACAGCACTGCGAACAACGCACAAAAGGGAGAGTAAACGAACTACTGCACAAATCACAAAGAATCACTCGCGAAGCGAGATCTTTAATAATTATGTTTAAAATATATGATAATTAAAGAAGATTATTAAAAACCACGGCTGGCTTGAGAAACACAAGATAAAAAATCCGGGGCGAAAAAAAAAAACACGACCGTTTACTTTGAAAGCTATAGACGATCGTTTTGATCGTTAGATTCAAATTAATGTTAATGTTGCCGATTTTACATGTGAATTTTTTTTTTTTTGTGTTCTGCAATGGCGTTATGTTGCCGGCAACAATTGGGCTATGAGTTTCAATGGTATAGGAGCTATTGAAAGTGGTCCATAAGAAGAATTTCGTTCGTGCTCTGATATTGCCATAACTACAGAATATTTGCCTCCATATCTAAGACCTAATAACCCACCACCTTCACAATCTAATGGATTGTCTGCGAACACGAAACATAATTCTGTTAATATACAAAGTTACAAATTAAAGTATATTTGTATCAAGTTTCACCATCACAACAGCTTTGTATTCAACAATTTTGTAATAATCAAAAAAAATATTTATTTTGGAATTCATCTCAACACAATAATTTTATATGTGATCTATTTAAAAAAATATTACAGTCCACAAAATAGGAGATTAAATAATGGAGTACAAAATTTTAGTAAATGAAACAAGCACAGTATAAATACCTGTAAGTTGAATATATTTTTGCATGGTTAATAACTTTTAAGCACATTAATAAAAAAACATTTAAAATTAGTTTATGTTAAAAAGAGATTAAATAAATATTTATTACAAATTGTTCTTTTATGTTAAGGTGTGCACTATAGAAAACCAAGTTTAACTTATCCTTATAATTGTTATATTTTACGCGAAAGGGATAATTAAAATGAACCTACTGGAATAAGAAGACTTACAATTAAAAATATCAATGGAAGACTTCAAGAATCCGATATTCAAGAATCGGATAGACTAGCGGAGTCGATAAGGCTTCTGCTATTTAAAGATTACTTCTTTGAAAACCATTTTATAAAAGCAACCAAACTGATAGGTTAAATTAAGAACAGCAAGACCGCAAAAACGAGTTCTTCTGTTCGTAGTGCACCCACAAATTGTAACACTTTTGTTTTGGGTTAATACGACAAATAGTCATCCGCTTAAACCTAGAGCCATTTAACTTGTGTAACCATTTTAATTTTGTGACTACTTCAGAAAATATATAATATTTCTGGATTATCTGTGAGATCACAACAATTGCTGCTCTGTCGTGGGACGGCGGAGTATGCTCAAAGATGATTTATATAAAGAACAAATCAATAGGGGGACTCCAATAAATCCTAACCATAATTCCTATCCACAAGTGAAGAAGTCAAAGTTATATACGGATAATGAAATTCTGTTACTGTTATCTTGGCAGACCTTGGCTTGCGGATATTAACGTTTACTTTATATGCCTGTTTGTGTTATTGTTTATATTAGGAGGGTTGGGTTTTAATTAGTGTCCGCTAAGAACGGTTCGATTGATATAACAAAATATAATGAGAAGATTAGAAACTTAATAAGTTTTGATAAGAAAACTGAATTGCGGGCTTACACAAGTAAATTTTATCAGTTTTCAACTTGAAGTTCAACTTGTCCTCATAAGTTTTTATATTTTACGCGCTCAAAGGATCGATCTACGGCTGTATAGCAATGGTAGGTTAATTGATTAAAATAGCCTTGTAGAATAAAAAGCCTTTTAATTTAAAGAATCAATGGGGGCCGAATGACCCCTTTCTTGGGATGAAGTCAAGTGGGTGGAAGAGTAGCACGACATACTTTCCCAAATACTGGGACAGCTGCGTTGGTGTACTGCAGCTGATGTTCGGCTTGGCAGCTCCAACAAGTGCCGCAGACAGCAGTAGGATAGATAAGTACTTGGGCATGACTGGGTCGAAATTTGAACAATTTGAACCAACTTGCTCCTAACGGACGACACATCATGTGGCCCCACCATGGTATCCTTGGTCTTAATAGGTTCGGGTTGTCAGCGAAGAGCTGAACGTACAAGCTCTCTGAGCTATTACTTTGTTTTACAAATAAATGACCTGGCTTCAGGGTCAGAAAATCTGTTGAATTCTCGGTAATAAGCAGATCGCCCTGTAGTTGATGTTCGCTTTGATTTACAATCAACACATAGAACACATAAAACATGAAATTATACGACTGCTTCCCAAATTTCTTAAATATAAATTGTCATAGCTTACTTTGATAACGGAGACATTAGTCATTAGTTTTGTAGCTAATTCAAACGGTTATGTTTATTTTCCTTGCTATGCGCGTGCATAGGTTACGAAAGCGAGAACAGAATAATTGTATTTCGAACAGCAGAACGCTAAGCCAAAGATGTAGGTGCGAGAGAGTACAAGAGAGACCTCTCGAAAGAGGAGAGCTTAGATACATAAAGAATGCTGAGGTGCCGCAGACTAATTGTGTCTCCAATGTTGGTTATAATTAAAAACACAAGTTTTGCAGTGCTGCTGGCGGCTGCGAGACCCGACATCATTGGCGGCAAGTTTTCATCCTTAACGAGGACCATGTCATTCACAACTAACCCAGACTTGGGAGCTTTCATCGGGACCAGGAAATTTACTTCAGGAAGGCGATTCACTGTCAGCTTTCCAAGCGTTTGAAGTTTAAGTTTGTTATATCTGATCTGGCTTAATGAATGATGAAGGCGGGCCACCATTAAAAAAATGTGCTGGAGCTAAAACATCGAGATCGGCAGAGATTTCTGAAATTGATACTAATTGCCGCAAATAAGGTTTCTCATCTCATCGAAAGTCAAAATAGAAGAGCCCACAGATAAAAGTGATACTGAGCAGTCTTTACTGCCGCTTCCCAAAGACCGCCAAACTGAGTTGATCGAGGAGGACTGTCCTCCTGTCCTCGGACAGGCAAAAATTCAATACTGCTTTAGTGTGTTAGTCGCTCAGGAATAAGCGCCTCAGTTCAAGCAACTTGTCCTTGCTCCAACACTGAAACACCGAACACACTTTTTTACTGCCTTGCTTACGTCTTTCCTCCCCCACTAGGCCAATATTTGGATCGTTTGGTCTGCACGGATTTAATGTCATGTCACAGCATCACAGCAGGAATAATTTATTAAGTGGCAGCAACAGCCTCAACAGCAAGAACAGCAGTAATTCCTATCGTGGCTACAGCAGCAGCAACAGGAGCAACAACAATAAAACAAGCTGAATAGTCAACGACTCGAAGTGCTGGAAAAAATGGTTATTGAAATGGCCAATATGCTAAAGCAACGGACTGGGGATACATCGGATCTCCAACTCCATAGTAACGCTTTACCATCGCAATGAACCCTCTGAAGATTCTTATCTGGAATGTAAATGGTATTTCAGGTAAAGCCAGAGAAGTCCAGCTCTTCGCACACAACAGCTGCGTTGACATTCTTCTCCTAAACAAGATCAGATTCAACGGAGGGATCACAGTTAAGATACATGGGTATAGCTTTTATCCCGCATACAAACCTTCAAGCCATAATCACGGAATGGGAGAATAGCAGTACTGGTGAGAAGCTCTCTTCGTCATTTCCCGCAAAGAGTTATTGAAACGAGAACTATTCAGATGTCTTCAGTTAAGGTCTCCACCGGGCTGGGAGATATGGAATTTAGCGCGATATACTGTTCACCAGCAAATAGAATTGAAGAAAGACACTTCAGTGACATACTTGTCTCTTGTGGCCAAAGGTATTTAGTTGGTGGGGACTGAAACGCCCGAAATGGGCTATGGGGTGATACGTACAATTCACTTAGAGGTCGAGAACTAGCAGAAGCCAAGACAGAACAAGTATTTGCGAAAATTGGGATGTAGACTCCGATCATGTAGCCCTTGTTGCTACTCTACAAACAGAAGGTGCCTATGTTAGGCCATGCTCTCGGTTAATAAACAGCCGAACTGATCTCTTTGTTTTCAGACAACATCTGGAAAACTCTTTTCAATTAAATAAGGGTCTGAGGTCTAAGGAAGACATCGAGAACGCAGTAGACATTCTAACGCAAAATATACATAGAGCTGATTCTGCTTCTACGCCGTCTGAGCCTGAGACATGCCACAGAAGTTATGGTATTGTACTAACAAGAGAGGCCAGAGAACTAATCAGAACTAAAAGACGCCTTCGAAGAAGAGCAATTCGAACTCAGGATCCATGGGACAGAATCTTGTGAAACCGAGCAGCAAAGCAACTCAAAATCATCTTAAGGGCACTCAGAAGTGATTTCTTTGAGCAAAAATTATCCTCCATGGACTATACTATAATATACTATATATTGTAATGCAAACTATTCGCTGTGGAAGTGCACAAAAGCGCTTAGACGACCACTTCGATGGGTACCCGTACGCTGTCCAGGTGGGGAATTTGCAAAAACTGAAGTGGAACAGGCTAATGCATTCGGCTTCCACCTAGAGGATCGCTTCACTCCTTATGACTTCGCCACGACAGAACAAATAAGAGAGACTCACCAGTACCTACAAATGCTATTGCAGATGTCTTGGCCTATTAAGCCAATAAGGATAGAAGAAATATCTGAAATAATTAAATAACTGCCGAAACATAATCTTTAATGCTATTTTAAGGATTCAAGTGTTCCCAAGACAGTGGAAAATGGCTGTTATTTTGATGATCCACAAGCCTGGAAAACCAGAAGTTGATCCTGAGTCGTATCGGCCTATAAGCCTCTTACCCTCCCTTTCTAAACTATGGGAGAGACTTATTTCCAATTGGATTAACGACATTATAACACAAGGCAATATCTTGCCGGATCATCAATTTGGATTTTGAAAGGGACACGGAACTATTGAACAGGTCCAGACTGGTGAAACACATATTACAGGCTTTTGACGACTACGAGTACTCCAACGCTGTCTTTATAGATATGCAACAAGCCTTCGACAAAGTATGGCATGTTGGATTATTGTGCAAGATAAAGACCCTTCTACCTGCGCTCGACTCATTTTAAAGTCATATCTGGAAGGACGACAATTTAAAATCTTAGTGAGAACTAACTACTCCTCTATATACCCAATGAGAGCTGGAGTCCCACAGGGCAGTGTTCTCGGACCGCTACTATATTCCTTGTACACTGCTGATATCCCTTGCCCGAGTTTCGAACACAGGGAAGCACCGAACAGGGCTCTTATTGCAACCTATGCAGATGACATCGCAGTTGTATATAACTCTAGGGACAGCAGAGAGGCAGCTAACGGACTGCAATAATATATTAATGCTCTGGCAGCCTGGTGTAAACGGTGGAACCTAAAAATAAACCCACTGAAAACAACAAATCCATGCTTCACATTAAAAACGCTTGTCCAAAACACCCCTCCAATCCGGCTAGAAGGAGTTACCCTGAATCAACCGCTGCAAGCAACATATCTAGGTATCACCGTCGATAAAAGGCTCACCTTTTGGTTGCATCTCAAAAACACAGTAAAGAAATGTGGTCACAGATCACAACAGCTGAGATGGCTGATGAATAGAAGGATCACTCTTTCGCTGAGGTGCAAAAGAGCTGTGTATGCGCACTGTATCGTACCGATGTAGTTATACGGGATCCAGATTTGGGGAATTGCAGCCGAATCTAATTATAAACGTATCCAGGTGATACAAAATCGCACACTACGACAAATAACCAACTGTTCCTGGTATGTACGTAACTCCACACTCTATAAAGACCTCAATATTCACACAGTTGAGACACAAATTGGGAGACATACAAGTCGATACAGTGGCAGATTACTGAGCCATAGCAGTCTTCTTGCAAGACGTCTTATCCCCGCTCGACCTCTGAGACGACTCAAACGGCAAGGCTTCGCCAAGACAATTGGGCAACAGTAAAAACTCTTCACTCATATTCCTATTTCACTTATTTTAATATAGTGTTTGGAATTTCCTAAAAATATTTCTCTACCCTGTGATGTTAAGATACAATATTATGATGTACGGATTCTTCACTTAATAAATAATAATTAAAAAAACAAAAAACTGCACAAATCACAAAGAATCACTCGCGAAGCGAACGGATCTTTAATAATTATGTTTACAATATATGATAATTAAATAAGATTATTAAAAACCACGGCTGGTTTGACAAACATAAAATAAAAATCGGAGAGCAAAAAAAACACGACCGTTCGCTTTGAAAGCTAATAGCGAAATAATACTGATACATTTTATCAAGTGTCTGGCAAAAGACCTAGATGCATTATTAACCAGTGTACCTGTCTTATTACTGACCATTTGAAAGCTCTGGGTACAACTGGTAAATAACTTGTTCTACCTAGTCTTTGGACCTTTTGATATACAATAATACGCCTTTTCGCAGATCAGCAAGAAGCCAAGTATTTGAAATTTTGGACAGATTTAATCGTTTTTCGGAAATGTGACGGTATGTGTTCGGATAATTCAAGCTCGTAAGAGTGATATCTAGATTCAACAGAGGTAGTTGTTTTGCTGATGTACTCGATTATGGTTTACTTTCTATACGGTGCATATGTCCGTCGCTCCATATCCACAGACACTTGCATCAGTGTGCAACTCAACAGGATATTGCGGGTCGAAAATAACCAGAACAGGCTCATTTGTGAGGATGAGGCTGATCTCTACTACCTCAGCGCTCCATGTGATCGTTACCAAGCGAAAGTGAATACAAAAGTTGGTAGAATCCAGGAACGAATTTGCGAAAGTTTGATGCCTGACCAATGAATTGTCTAACGCCGGAGACAGTTTGAGGAGGAGGCAAGGAGCTTAATGAAACTATCTTTCGCACATTTGGACCCCCTGACCATAATCATATTCGCAATCATATGTTGGCCAAATCCGAGTCTGTATGGGCTAGTATTAATGGCTATGTGGAAACCCGATCGAAGTGCGCAGCTAATTCCACTTAAATTTGCATCCCTATTACGTTGACGACGTCCACGTATGCTTTGATGGCTGCAATCACGGATATATTGACTCTTTCGGAAGCATTTTCCTGGGAAGACTAGAACGCGGTACAGCTGTGAAGGATTTTATATTTGTCTAACAAAGAATTAAAGGTGTGGGACTAAAACTGAACACCGTTATCAGAGACTACGATTTCCGGCGTAACAATGGAAAAGATCCTCTTCTAAGTATCTTATTACAGCCTCTCCCGTGAATTTTCGAACCTGTTTCAAGAAGGGAAATTTAGAATGCTGATCTAACAACACAAAAATGATAACATTTCCAGACTTACTACGGGGCCGGAGTCAAAAAAAATCAACAAACAATTTTTGAAAGAATGCTGAGGTTGTCCTGTATGACTCATTGTCGGTCTCATGATCTGATTTGTGTGGTCAGTGGCTTTACAGGTGTCACATGAATTAGAGAAGCCCTTGAACTCCGTAACCATGTTGGCCCAATAGTAATACCAAAGACCCTAGAATAACAAGATGCGTAACGCCATACGATTTTTTGGCACACGATTTTTTGGCCGTGGCTCTAGAGGTGGCTCCAGGCTCTCTCGAATTTTTGTTAGAGAGCGAGAGAGCGAAGAGCGTAGCGTCTCGTAGCAGGCGAGCAATCCTCCACTGCTTCCTCGTAGTACCCTCCTTGGGCAGCTCCGCATCCAATCCAGGCGTATCCGGCTGATTGGCTACTCCCTTGATAAGATCGTTTGGCGTCAACGGCGCCTCCTGGTCCGCATCCACAGGCAAGTGGGTGAGCGGACGCGAGTTTACAATATTCTCCGCCTCAATCAGGAAACTCTCCAATACATGGTCCCTCGGCGCAACTTCCTTCAGGGTATGACCAAAGACCCTAGAATAACAAGATGCGTAACGCCATACGATTTTTTGGCACACGATTTTTTGGACGTGGCTCTAGAGGTGGCTCCAGGCTCTCTCGAATTTTTGTTAGAGAGCGAGAGAGCGAAGAGCGCTACAGCGAACAGCTCTTTTCAACGCACAAAGTGATAGCAGACAACTGTATGTGTGCACACGTATGCTCATGCATTGTAAATTTGACAAAATATGCCCTTCACCTCAGAAGTTCTTAGACTTTAAATCTATATTATTTTTGATCAATTGGCACCATGCGAAAAATTCTTGTTTTGCATTGCCCTAACGTTATTATTATTTGAAAATAGATTAGAAATAGCCATATCTATGTACATATTATCACAAAAATAAATTTCAAAAATGGCTTTATATTAGAATATTTGTCATTAGAGTATTCATCTTGCGGCGTGTGAAAAATTAATAAGGCAATGATTGTTGAGTGCTTGTGTCCGTACTTCGTGCTTCAAGATATGAACAAAGCAAAGACACTAGAATAATTCTAGTGTCTTTGATATGACTTTTGCAATAAACAGTTATCATATTTAATTATTTAGTATATTTATTAAATCATTTGACTTAATATGATGTAACATTAACATTAAAAGTGTTTCAAAAAAATATTTCGCTTTTAAAAAATTGTCAGATGAGAGACAAATTAGATTTAAACATAAATATAAATGTGTAAACGGTAGCTAATTCGAGCGGCGATTTTAACAAACAAATTTAAAAAGCTTTAAAATTATAATAAGAAGGGCGCGAATTTTTAATAATTATTTTATTTTATCATATTGCTACGAAATTGGCAAAAACTACCCTAATATGTACAATGTAAATTCATTTCTTCGATCAGAATTGATTTCGGGCCGAAAATCGTATCCTAGCACAACACGCACACATATACGCGTTCTCGTCTCTTGTTTTTACTCACACAAGCAAGCAAATTCTATTTTTAGATTTCTTATGCTCTCAGCGGGAGCGAGCGGAAAGAGAGCAATTTTGGCCGTCACTAAAAAATTGGCTGCATAGAGCCAAACCAATTTATGGCCGTTACGCATCTTGTTATTCTAGTGTCTTTGGTAATGCCATCTTAGAAGTTCTAGTGTCTTATTTATTCCTCCATGAGCATGAGTCGCTATGGGCCGCTTCCAGCGCAGATGACACCGGAGGCCGTGGTATCAAAGCTTCCAGCAACTTTAGTGCCAGTGGCATGCTCAGCCCTCCGAAAAATGTTGTCGTCTTATGGTCAAGCAAGGCATAATTATTTTGTCGTATTCTGGCCTTAAGCTCCTCGAGATCAGCAGACGTGAATTCTGAACTTAAATCTGTCTGGGTAATGCGCCATTTTAAAGACCCATGATCTGCAATAATTGTAAAAGTCCTGACCCTAGACATAAGCCCTAAACTTTTTTATTTCCAAGACAGCTGCGTGGCGTTCCTTTTGAGTAACAGTACATTGTCTTTGACACTTGTTCAGTTTTTTTTTTGACATAAAAGCGGCTGTTTGCATTAATACAGCCCCAACACCTGTAGCCTCCTCGATAATGCATCCTCTGTCCATTCAAATTTTCGCTTGGACTTTAAGGTATTTGACAGCGGTGAAGAGAATGCTACATAATTTCTTAAGAACTCATCATACCATCTAAAAAATTAAGTACGTAACGTACGCAAGGGGCGTTAGTTAAACTAAAGAGTATAACCACGAACTCATAAATCGGACAACCAGGGACTGTTAATGCAGTTTTATCGCGTCAGTTTGTATCAAGAGGGAATTGCCAAAATCCATATTTTAAATCAAGACTTGTAATGTATTCTGCTATTGGTAATCTACTTAATATGCCATCGTTCATGTGGTGTGCATCTTTCAATTTAACCGCGTTTGCCTTCCTAGTCCACTTGCGGAAGGTTAGATCGATCAAGGGAAAGTAAAAAAGGATAGATACGGAATTAGTGCGGGAATTATATATTTTATTGATACCCTAAATTGAGATATGGCACTCTAGGGTAGCCGAGTAGTTCTACTGAGCAGCTGCCGGAAAACTACTTAATTTTCTCTACCCCCATTCTATGCAAGACTCCCAATTATCTAGCTTTAGTGTTTCAGTTTTAGAAAACTTACTTAGATTCGGATCGCCATAACGACAAGCGACGACTGCTTCAAATAAATTTTAATACTAATAATAACAATGGAAAAAAGAAAGGTATATGTGAAAAAAGATAATTACAATTTGAAAGGTATATGTGAAAAAAATCATATTTTGTTTTTCTAAAGGTACCTCTACAAATTTGTATACTTAATAATTTCATTTCATTTTTCTTTTAAAATTTCACACAGAATTTATTAAACATAAGGATAAGTAATAATATTAAGCACCAGCGGACTTACAAAAGTTCTAGGAAACCCAACCATACGTGTCTCGAGTTGGCCCTCAGAGTAGCCATCCCCCATTTGTGCCCCAATTCCTAGCAACGGACTCCTAGACTGATCACAAAAAACCAATTGCCTTTCTCATTCGCGATTTTTCACGCTCGTCAACGATCATCGGCCGCTATTGGGCATATTCACAACGGCAAAACCAGTACTCAAAGTAATATCGAAAAGAATTCCTCAATGCATATAACTCCGATAAAGTTTGTCCATTGGGATCCAAACTGGGAAATTCTGATTTCCTGTGTCGCTGCCTAATAAAAACCGACGAAAAATTGGCACGGTGATGAAATGATGATGATGATGAAATTAGAAGCAACGTCTATTATCACGGCTCAACTCATCGCATCACAAACTTCATAGGATCCATTACTCTTTAAAGTTTTGAGCTGGGTGTTAAGGGTGTGGCCTGACATGAAGATCAAGAGGGAAAACCCTCTATACCCCTACTATGTGCGTCGCCATGAAATATCGACTAACAGAGGAGCCTTAGTATGGGGTAGCAGAACAGTTATACCTCCAAGAGCGAAATCATCCATTTTAAAAGCTCTACATTGAGCTCATCCGGGAATTGTAAAAATTAAGGCCCTAGCACGCAGCTATGTTTGGTGGCCCAACATCGATGATATAATCGTGCCAACTGTATAGCATGCCAGGAAATTAAGGATCAGCCACCACAGGCGGAATTACATCATTAGGAATCGTCAAAGCGTCCCTGGTCGCGTTCACACGTGGACTTTGCTGGCCCGTTTCAGGGTAGAGCTCTCTTTTTAATCGTTGACTCATGCTCTAAATGGCTCGAGGTTACAGTACGGTATATATTTGCTATATACGGCTTACCCGATGAACTTCTAGTGGCACGGCATTGACATCGGAGGAATTAAAATTTTTAGAGGAAAACAACCAGATTAAACATATTCGACATCAAGCTAAACTAAGCCAATTACTTATTCCATCAGCATATTACGACGCGCGCGACCTCCAACCATTCACCCTCTGAACTACTGCTGAATCGAGAACTTAAAACCTATTTTGACAAGATTTATATGACAAGGTTATATTGCAGGAACCCCAGTGTGGATTAAAAAAATGCAACAGGTCCCAAGTGGATCAAAGAATGGGTCGCGACTCAAACCGTCAATCGCATAGTCAAACGCCATTTTGACCAGCTTCGCAGTCGACAAACGTCATTACAGTGCACTGCAGGGCAGCGATTATGCGATCATAATTGAGGACCGCGACCATGAGGCAGCTGATCCGTTTTCCGAAGC
Organism: Drosophila melanogaster; assembly: GCF_000001215.4. Lineage (NCBI taxonomy): Eukaryota > Metazoa > Arthropoda > Insecta > Diptera > Drosophilidae > Drosophila > Drosophila melanogaster. Next base: position 27,056,323 of record NT_037436.4, on the reverse strand, counting down.
CTTCGAAGAACCTGATCCTGACCAGCTTTCGGAGACAGTACCACCATGAACCATCAATGCAACCGCCGGCAGCCGCGCTACGTAAATCTGTGCGTGGTTGACGACGTGTGGAAATATACGATCCATCGCTCCTAAATTTGTAACAGCTGTAAACACACGGCATTGACAGATCAATATTTAATAAACGATAGATTATAGGCAGTCGAGTACTCAGCGCGGCAGGCGATGCACCCACAAGTACACAAGTACTGCCAACAAATTAAAAACTTATCCAAAACATCACATGACTTACAACCTTTTCCGAAACCTTTATACAACCAAAAACAAACTTCACTCAAAAACATTCAAAATCACTCATACAACATCAGTAAATGAACAAACATATTAAGAATTTTCAGCAGAACTAAACACACTAAAAGGTAACAAACCTGGTCTGGACAGTTGGTGGTTTAAATAAAATGACAAACTAATTCACAACAGTAAAAGACTAGATTTCGAAAAAGCTTTCGACCGTATAGGAATACACTCCATTCTAGACCAACTTGTAGCTTGGAAAACTGGAGCCAAAATAACAATTAACATTTAAATTTATTTGACTAATAGAAAACCAAAGAGAATGCTATAGACGAGTTCCCCGACTATCGGATACCCGTTACTTAGCTAAAGTGAATGCGAACTTGAAATTTAATCATTTTTCTAGGATGTTGATATAAGTATTATTGAATAAAATGAGAAAAAATTAAAAATTGTTTAGAAATGTGGCTGTCAGGTAGTCTTGCGCAGTTTTAGCGCGTTAGAGTGGGGGTGATAAAAAGTTTTTTGGCAGATCGATCGAAATTTTCACGACTAATATAACATTGAAAAAATTTCGAAAAGAATTAAAAAATGTGGCCGTGGGAGTTTTGGGGAGGTTCTAGGGCGTTAGAGTGAGCGTGGCAAAAAATTGTTAATGCAAATCGATAGAAATTACAAGACTAACATAAATGTGAAAAAATATCAACACGTGGCAACATGGGTCAACAAACTTGAGCTGCTTCTTTGTCTCTAAAATGTATGTCTGCTGAGTCTCAACTTTTTAGCTTTTATAGTTCCTGAGATCTCGACGTTCATACGGACAGACGGACATGGCTGTAAAGACTTGGCTATTGATCCAGATCAGAAATATATAGTAGCATAATATGCTTCACATATTACGCTTACATAAGCATTGTACCTACAATCTTGCACCGCACATACAATCTTGCACATGCATAAACACACGAAACATAAAACCAATTCACATTCTTGCTTACACCTAAGCGCATGATTTGTTGTGCAACCATATCGTTCTTTTTGTACACATATAAAAAACCAAAACCCACAAATATGCTGACTAGAGCCGAGCAAAACTCTGTACATTTAGTCTTAAGCCGACATTACTTTAATAAAGACGTTCACCGAAATTGTTCGTGTTTCGATTGAAAGTTTCAGCGTTGATCTTTGTCTTCGTTATTGACGGATCATTTATTCGACTAACAAAATTAATAACTACGTAAGTATATATACTTTATATGGTCGGAAACGCTTCATTCTACCTGTTATGTACTTTACTCTACGAGTTACGGGTATAAGTATCCGCGTAAACCTTACGTCCCTGAAACGTCAATCTCTCAAAATTAACACAACCCTCAATAAGTTCACCAAAAACATCGCAATTTTTTAGAAAAGCAAACCAACGATCTTTCCTACACCTGTACTTATACCTTATACTTATACCCATCAAACGGCACATTCTACCGCACTTCTAATCAGTCTTCACAGCAGAGCTTCTAGCCATTATAGAGGCCCTAGAAACATACAAAAATAAAAGAGGAAAATTCTGCATACGTTCAGACTCACTCTTCACTACTGAAGCTAGCGGCGTTGGGTTGAACGGCGTTCTCAAATTCAAAACGGATCCTTGCCCTCTTCCCCGTTTGTCATCTCCCCGTCGTCTGCACTGCCCAAAACAAATAGAGCCCTCTACTGTGATCAAAATAATGTGGCGTGAAGCTAAGGCAGGCAGAAATTAAACGAGTTAAGAACATAAGCTGAATCAACGCCTAAAGAGAAATTTGCGTTAAGAATACTATAGATTTTAAAATTTATTGTGTACTTGCAATATCAGTTCGAACCGCCAGAGTGAACAGACGTGTTTTCATCGAGCTCCGTATATAATCACTTGATTTAGCGAAGTAAATAGTTAATAACATAAAATATATAAACAAATTGAAAGCGAAAGAGACGCTATTGGCAATGTTAAATTGCTATACTATAAAATTTTCTGTGTGTGGAATAATTAAGTAAAACTAAAAAACAAATAGATAACGAACAAATCGATCGTTATAAAATGAGCCAACGCGAATTGCGCGCTCAGCGGCAAAAAGAGCAAGACGAGCGCCGACTCTATTTGCACCGGAACAATGCATACTTCACCGTCGTGTCTGACGCCCGCGAGTGCCAAATCATCCAGCCGGTCAATGAGCTAGCACCTGCAGAATGCAAACGATCGCGGTCTTGCTCACCAATGCTTATGACTCCACGAAATTAACCCGAACGCACTGAGAGCGTATCTCTCAAGCTCTCCCCATTCCAAACGGTATCAAGTTCTTAAGCTACCACCGCAGCAATCACGATATCTACTGCAACTGCTCGATATATAGGTTTGCACTATTGGATGACTGCGAAGTGCAGGAGCAGGGGCAGAAGAAGATAAATCCGCCACCAATATATATACGTGAGAAAACATCAAGTGCGCTGGTTAACAAACTAGCTGCAAATATCGGAGAAAATAAGTTCCATGTTATACCCCTTAGCTGGGAAGCTGGGAAAAGTTACCACTCCTACCAGCTGAAAAGTGCCAAAGGATTGCAGGTTGTCATTAAAGGAATAGAGCCATCAGTGACAGCATCCGAAATTATCGCGGCACTAAAGGAGAAAAACTTCAACGCCAAAACGGTGATCAACATTCTGAACAGGAACAAAGAGCCGCAGCTCACTCTTTAGAGTCGAACTGGAGATATCGAGTCAGAAAAACAACAAAAATGAAGTACATCCTATATATAAGCTACAGTATTTACTGCACCGAAAAACCCCGTATAAGAGCCACACAAGCGCAGGCAACCTGTTTTTTTTTTTTTAGTATTCGACTTAGGGTAGGAAAATTAAAATCTTCTAAAGATACCACCTACCGTCCGTAGGTGGCATGCACGAGTCATAAGCCCTATTAGAATTATGCCTACGTACTAAAACAAAAACCTCCGCGTGCTCTTCAGTCTTTGCTCGCTCACCGGGACTGCCAATCAAGGTATGACTTCGGTGAGCAGGAGGTGAGGCCAGGTCGCACTCCCTCCCTTCAGTGTAGTCCATTGGGGCTCCTCCTTCCACCCTTTAGTCGCCTTTTACGCGAGCCGGAGAAGAATTCTTCGCCCGCCGTCACCCAGGACACCAGTTTGGGCTTAGACATCCACTCTGTTGGCCATCTTGTCTGATCGGACACGATTCATCATATTAATGATAATGCTGTGTCCCCGCTCCCAAGCCCAAGCATAGCCGCTAGGCCCTGCGATTGTTTTCGAGACAGCTGTGATTGCGACATCGTCAGCAAAACAGTGCATCTCTACTCCTACGGGCCTGTTGATGCCCAAGATCCCATCGTACATAATGTTCCATAGGATTGGTCCAAGTACCGATCCTTGGGGAACACCTGCCGAAACTCGGTATCTTTTTGGGCCATCTTCCGTATCGTACCATAGGACCCGGTCCCTAAAGTAGCTGCCAACGACTATCCTTAGGTACTCCGGGATCCCCATACGGTTCATGGCTGCGAGGATTACGGGCCATCTGGCTGTGTTGAAAGCGTATCTTACGTCCAGAGTCACTATTGCGCAGTATTCCTTCCTGCCCCTAACCATCTATCACCAGCAAGAGCGGTCTTGGCGATGTTACAAACGGCCGAAAGAGCGTCCAGAGTGCTCTTTCCTTTCCGGAAGCCATATTGATGGCTTCCCAGGCCGTTGATGATCTCGGTGATTGCCTCTATTCTGGTATACAGGATAAGTTCGAACCGTTTTCCTATTATATATAGTAGACATAGGGGGCGGTAGCTGTTTGCAGCATGTGCTGGTCCCTTGCCTTTCGGCAACAGGACTAGCTTCTGGCTTTTCCACCTTGTTGGGAAGATTCCATCCAGAAGACATTGCTGGAAGGTGGCCCTGAAGATGTCAGGTCTACCCAGCGCCACTGCTTTAATGACAGCTCCAGGAATACCATCTAGTCCAGGGGCTTTGTTGGGTTTGTTCCACTTGGCTGCCTCGACGACTTCAAGTTCTGTGACACACGGGAAATCTGGGGCAGGGGCTGCCTCTGTTGGCCTCCATAGTGTGGTCTGCTTTGGAAATAGCTCCCCTACAATGTAAGCCAGGATCCTCGAGTCGGATGGGGTTGCCGCTCTCCTCCTTAGCTTGTTGGTAACAAGCTGGTAGGCGAGGCCCCAGATATCGCTGTCTACGCCATCCTGCAGCTCCTTAAACGACCGCGCTTTGGCAACCGCGATGCCGTGCTTGAACTCTAGGGGTTTCCTTCTGAAAGCCTCCAAGAGTTCCGCGTGGTGGGTACTGCCTCTGGCTCGTTGCGCCATTCTCCTAGCCCTGAGGCAATCAGACCGTAGTTGGCTTAGGGAGGCACTTCACCAGTAAACGGGTGGTTTGCGCTGTGCCTTATTTTTCCTTGGCATGATTGCGTCGCAGATTCTTCCCAGCATATTCATGAGGCCTGCCGCCATACTCTCTGCGTCCTCATTTGGGATTTCCAGGGAATTGATCTGATAGGCCAGCATGGCCTCATCGATCTTCCTGGTGTCCCATGCTTTCCCGGATGCTCTACTCTGCCGTCTCCTGGGCATGCCCTCCGGGGAGAGACTGAAGGAGATCAGGGCGTGGTCGCTCAGCGTCATGACGTCATGGACCATCCAGTTGTTGTTGTCTACTAGCCCTCTGCTGACAAAGGTAACGTCAATAAAGGACGTACCCCTATCGTTGTTAAACGTCGGCTTCCGTCCGTCGTTCAGCAGTATAAGGTCCAGCATTCCCATGGCGTCAATCACAGCTCGGCCTCTGGTGTTGGATGTCCTGCTGCCCCATTCCACTGCCCAGGCATTAAAGTCGCCGGCAATGACCTTCGGGCTTCGCCCTCTCGCATGGTCCACGAGCGCCTCCAGAAACTCCTCGAACTGATTGGGGTTGTCGCTCGGCGGAGCGTAGCAGCTGTACATGTGCACGTGTTTTAACTTCGCATAAGCGATACCCCGCATAGATAAAGCAGCCAGTTCCTGGACGTGGAGAGAGCTGCAGCATTTGATAGCTGATTTACCTGTCTCGTCAAGGATCATGAACGATTGTCCACTACCAGAGACGTAGGGTTCGCTTAGGAGGATGATGTCTACATTGCGCTCAACCGCAGTCTGGGCCAGGAGGCTCTGAGCTGCTGCGCAATAATTGACATTGAGCTGTACTACGCTAATATGAGCGTGCATTAAGGTGGCTCTTGGCTTCTTTTAGGGTCGCTCTGTACGGTCGGACGTCCTGGGTGATACGACATCTTGACCATCCAATGATTATGGTGCCCTGTTTAGGGACTGGTATCGCAACGTTCGCGTTCAGCAGCACTGAGGCTATTTGCGTGCCATCCCGCATTCTGCGAAGGCCCCTGATATCTTCAGGATTTATCTGCAGGCCCTGGAATTGGGCGACCAAGCAGCTGTGGAGCTCCTCTGCTGTCGTAGCCTCGTCCAATCCGCTGCAAGCTAGAGATATTCTTTGCGCTCCTGTGCGCACAAAGGGAAAGTCATTGAGCGCCGCTTCCAGGTCGCTTTTAAACTTGGGAACGCTTTACGAGGCTTTCCCCTCTACCTCAAGCAACAGCTCACCTTTCTGCGTTCTCCGGATTTTTCGCACGTGACTGCCCAGTTCGCTAAGGCTTGGATCCGATCTAAGCTTCCGAAGCATCTCTGCGTACGAAGCCTCTCCTGTCTTTTTTATGAGTGCTTTCGGTTTTTTACGCAGGCGCGTAGGCTTCACCTTGGTCCACTCTGCACCCATGCTAGTATTCTTGGCGACAGATGCGTAGCTGCCTGGCTTGGACTCGTTAGGTATGGATGTCGCCTTTTCTTCACCGTTGCCACCCAACGTAGGGTTGCTCGGCTTGGGCGCCTGGACTTTTGGCACTTGCACCTTGGGTACCTGCGCATTTTGTGGAGCCTTTTTTGTGGGCTTTGGTACCTCCGTTTGGGTAGCACCGCCCTTTAAGCGGTGCTCTCTAGTAGTACCTTCGTACAGCTCTATCGCCCTGTTGTTAAGGGCTGAAAGTTCGGAAGCTATGCCCTTTGTGTCTCGTGTCACGTGCCGTTGGGTCTCGAATGCGGATAGCAGGGTGCTGATCTTGCCATTCATCCTGGTAAGTATGCCCCTCAGGTCCTCGTTCTGGAGAGCAGTGGTCAAGTCCGAAGACCGATGAGGGGAACCAGCTGGGGACTTCTCTCCCGTCTTTTGCGATGGCACGGCGATGTGGTCCATCGTCTTCTGACTTGTCGTGGTCGTAGATGCTGTAGGAGCCAAGTTCTCCACCTCTACAGCATCGCTGCAGTCGCTAGTCAACGGCGGCTGGGGGTGTGCTCACCCATTGCCACCGACGGGACCGAGATTCCGTCACCATGGGTCGGGTTACCGACTCCTCTGGTGGGGGATCTCGAAAGTTGGAAGCTCCTCCTGAACGGGTCGTTGCGATCAGGGGAACTGCCCCCACTGCGCTGTCCATCAACTGAAGGATGGCCTAAGGTTACCTAGGCGAAGTACCAGCCTTAGAAAGGGGTTCCCACGTAGGCCACGGATTTTCCCCTGGCTTTTACGGATGGAGGTTTGTACCGCCTCGACTCGGACACCAGAGCCTCTGCTTAGGCACCAGCACGGTGAGAGGATGATATTTGGTCTGTCCGCGACCTTTGCGCCTTTTTCCCTTTCTTAAAGACTTGTGCGCTAACAGTAACCAGAATCAAAATTAAATTAAATTAAATTTCAACGGTTTAATTTTAAATTTAATTTTGAATTTCGCGCCCTACTGTCCCAACACAACACTGATCACACGGTTGATCTTGCAACGCCTCCCTCTCCAGATCGCCCGCTCCGCCAAGTTGGCAGCGCTATCAGCTGTTTTATCCGCTGCAACAATCGCAAGATAATAAATTACCTATTTGCCTGAAACAGGCGCACAATTAACAATTAACTCGCGTGATTGCAGCGCAAAACTATTTTTTTTTTTTTTTTTTTTATTATTTGACTTACGGTAGGAAAATTAAAATCTTCTAAAGATACCACCTACCGTCCGTAGGTGGTATGCACGATTCATAAGCCCTATTGGAATTATGCCTACGTACTAAAACAAAAACCTCCGCGTGCTCTACAGTCCTTGCTCGCTCACCGGGACTGCCAGTCAAGGTATGACTTCGGTGAGCAGGATGTGAGGCCAGGTCGCACTCCCTTCCTTCAGTGTAGTCCATGGGGGCTCCTCCTTCCACCCTTTAGTCGCCTTTTACGACGAGCCGGGGACGCTGAGGATGAATTCTTCCCCCGCCGTCACCCAGGACACCAGTTTGGGCTTAGACATCCACTCTGTTGGCCATCTCGTCTGATCGGACACGCTTCATCATATTAATGATGATGCTGTGTCCCCGCTCCCAAGCCCCGCTGTTCGCCAGCATAGCCGCGAACAAGCCACTAGGGCTGAACGGGGAACCTGACAGCGTCTTTAGCTGCTCTCTCTCCGCCGTGAACCTGGAGCAGTGCATTAGCACATGTTCTGCTGTTTCTTCACCGTCAACGCAGAACAAGCATTGGGCTGACTCTACGTGACGGAACCGGAGTAGATAGGCCCGGAAGCAGCCATGGTCCGTGAGGAACTGGGTTAGGTGGTAGTCCAAGCATTTGTGTTGGCACTCTGCCCAAACCGTCATCTCTGGGATGAGCTGATAAGTCCACCTCCCCCGTCGCGACGTTTGCCATCTGCTCTGCCATTCACCTAATAGCCACTCGTGTGCCTCTTGCCTGGAAGCGCCACTCCGCATTAGGCAGAGAGCCTTGATCTCCAGATCAATCGGCGGCAGGCCTGCCAGCGCTAGCGCCGCGTCTTCGGATATGGTCCTGAAACCTCTAATGAGCCTCAGGGACATTGACCGTAGCACCGAACGAGCTCCTTTCAGGTATGAGACCCTGCCAGTGGCATTGCTCCAGACTGGTGCAGCGTATAGTAGTGAAGCCTTTGCTACTGAAACCAGCAGTTTCCTGGCCGGGTGTCTTGGGCCTCCGACGTTGGGCATAAGCCTCGCCAACGAAGAGGCTGTGATTGCTGCCTTCTTGCTGGCGTGGCTCGCGTGGTCCTTGAACGATAGTCTGCGATCTATCATTACCCCCAGGTACTTTAGGGACTCTTGAGAGGTCACCTGTGTACCCTTGACGGAGACCAGCATGTTCTCCACCTTTTTCCTGCTGCTTAGTAGGACTGCTTCGGTCTTGTGAGCCGCTATTGCTAGCCCGGCTTTCTCGAGCCAGAGGATGGCAGCACCGATCGTAGAGTTGCATTTGTCTTCCAACCCTGCGATTGTTTTCGAGACAGCTACACCTACGGGCCTGTTGATGCCCAAGATCCCATCGTACATAATGTTCCATAGGATTGGTCCAAGTACCGATCCTTGGGGAACACCTGCCGAAACTCGGTATCTTTTTGGGCCATCTTCCGTATCGTACCATAGGACCCGGTCCCTAAAGTAGCTGCCAACGACTATCCTTAGGTACTCCGGGATCCCCATACGGTACATGGCCGCGAGGATTACGGGCCATCTGGCGGTGTTGAAAGCGTTCCTTACGTCCAGAGTCACAATTGCGCAGTATTCCTTCCTGCCCCCTAACCATCTATCACCAGAAATAGCGGTCTTGGCGATGTTACAAACGGCCGAAAGAGCGTCTAGAGTGCTCTTTCCTTTCCGGAAGCCATATTGATGGCTTCCCAGGCCGTTGATGCTCTCGGTGATTGCCTCTATTCTGGTATACAGGATACGTTCGAACAGTTTTCCTACTATATCCAGTAGGCATAGAGGGCGGTAGCTGTTTGCAGCATGTGCTGGTCCCTTGCCTTTCGGCAACAGGACTAGCTTCTGGCTTTTCCACCTTGTTGGGAAGATTCCGTCCAGAAGGCATTGCTGGAAGGTGGCCCTGAAGATTTCAGGTCTACCCAGCGCCACTGCTTTTATAACAGCTCCAGGAATACCATCTAGTCCAGGGGCTTTGTTGGGTTTGATGCGCTTGGCTGCCTCGGCGACTTCAAGTTCTGTGACGCACGGGAAATCTGGGGCAGGGGCTGCCTCTGTTGGCCTCCATAGTGTGGTCTGCTTTGGAAATAGCTCCCCTACTATGTTAGCCAGGACCCCCGGGTCGGATGGGGTTGCCGCTCTCCTCCTTAGCTTTTTGGTAACAAGCTTGTAGGCGAGGCCCCAGGTATCGCTGTCTACGCCATCCTGCAGCTCCTTAAACGACCGCGCTTTGGCAGCCGCGATGCCGTGCTTGAACTCTAGGCGTTTCCTTCTGAAAGCCTCCAAGAGTTCCGCGTGGTGGGTACTGCCTCTGGCTCGTTGCGCCATTCTCCTAGCCCTGAGGCAATCAGACCGTAGTTGGCTTAGGGTCTTTTTTTTTTTTTTTTTTTTTTTATTATTTGACTTACGGTAGGAAAATTAAAATCTTCTAAAGATACCACCTACCGTCCGTAGGTGGCATGCACGATTCATAAGCCCTATTGGAATTATGCCTACGTACTAAAACAAAAAACTCCGCGTGCTCTACAGTCCTTGCTCGCTCACTGGGACTGCCAGTCAAGGTATGACTTCGGTGAGCAGGATGTGAGGCCAGGTCGCACTCCCTTCCTTCAGTGTAGTCCATGGGGGCTCCTCCTTCCACCCTTTAGTCGCCTTTTACGACGAGCCGGGGACGCTGAGGATGAATTCTTCGCCCGCCGTCACCCAGGACACCAGTTTGGGCTTAGACATCCACTCTGTTGGCCATCTCGTCTGATCGGACACGCTTCATCATATTAATGATAATGCTGTGTCCCCGCTCCCAAGCCCCCCTGTTCGCCAGCATAGCCGCGAACAAGCCACTAGGGCTGAACGGGGAACCTGACAGCGTCTTTAGCTGCTCTCTCTCCGCCGTGAACCTGGAGCAGTGCATTAGCACATGTTCTGCTGTTTCTTCACCGTCAACGCAGAACAAGCATTGGGCTGACTCTACGTGACGGAACCGGAGTAGATAGGCCCGGAAGCAGCCATGGTCCGTGAGGAACTGGGTTAGGTGGTAGTCCAAGCATTTGTGTTGGCACTCTGCCCAAACCGTCATCTCTGGGATGAGCTGATAAGTCCACCTCCCCCGTCGCGACGTTTGCCATCTACTCTGCCATTCACCTAATAGCCACTCGTGTGCCTCTTGCCTGGAAGCGCCACTCCGCATTAGGCTGAGAGCCTTGATCTCCAGATCAATCGGCGGCAAGCCTGCCAGCGCTAGCGCCGCGTCTTCGGATATGGTCCTGAAACCTCTAATGAGCCTCAGGGACATTGACCGTAGCACCGAACGAGCTCCTTTCAGGTATGAGACCCTGCCAGTGGCATTGCTCCAGACTGGTGCAGCGTATAGTAGCGAAGCCTTTGCTACTGACACCAGCAGTTTCCTGGCCGGGTGTCTTGGGCCTCCGACGTTGGGCATAAGCCTCGCCAACGAAGAGGCTGTGATTGCTGCCTTCTTGCTGGCGTGGCTCGCGTGGTCCTTGAACGATAGTCTGCGATCTATCATTACCCCCAGGTACTTTAGGGACTCTTGAGAGGTCACCTGTGTACCCTTGACGGAGACCAGCATGTTCTCCACCTTTTTCCTGCTGCTTAGTAGGACTGCTTCGGTCTTGTGAGCCGCTATTGCTAGCCCGGCTTTCTCGAGCCAGCGGATGGCAGCACCGATCGTAGAGTTGCATTTGTCTTCCAACCCTGCGATTGTTTTCGAGACAGCTGTGATTGCCACATCGTCAGCAAAACAATGCAGCTCTACTCCTACGGGCCTGTTGATGCCCAAGATCCCATCGTACATAATGTTCCATAGGATTGGTCCAAGTACCGATCCTTGGGGAACACCTGCCGAAACTCGGTATCTTTTTGGGCCATCTTCCGTATCGTACCATAGGACCCGGTCCCTAAAGTAGCTGCCAACGACTATCCTTAGGTACTCCGGGATCCCCATACGGTACATGGCCGCGAGGATTACGGGCCATCTGGCGGTGTTGAAAGCGTTCCTTACGTCCAGAGTCACAATTGCGCAGTATTCCTTCCTGCCCCCTAACCATCTATCACCAGAAATAGCGGTCTTGGCGATGTTACAAACGGCCGAAAGAGCGTCCAGAGTGCTCTTACCTTTCCGGAAGCCATATTGATGGCTTCCCAGGCCGTTGATGCTCTCGGTGATTGCCTCTATTCTGGTATACAGGATACGTTCGAACAGTTTTCCTACTATATCCAGTAGGCATAGAGGGCGGTAGCTGTTTGCAGCATGTGCTGGTCCCTTGCCTTTCGGCAACAGGACTAGCTTCTGGCTTTTCCACCTTGTTGGGAAGATTCCGTCCAGAAGGCATTGCTGGAAGGTGGCCCTGAAGATTTCAGGTCTACCCAGCGCCACTGCTTTTATAACAGCTCCAGGAATACCATCTAGTCCAGGGGCTTTGTTGGGTTTGATGCGCTTGGCTGCCTCGGCGACTTCAAGTTCTGTGACGCACGGAAAATCTGGGGCAGGGGCTGCCTCTGTTGGCCTCCACAGTGTGGTCTGCTTTGGGAATAGCTCCCCTACTATGTTAGCCAGGACCCCCGGGTCGGATGGGGTTGCCGCTCTCCTCCTTAGCTTTTTGGTAACAAGCTTGTAGGCGAGGCCCCAGGTATCGCTGTCTACGCCATCCTGCAGCTCCTTAAACGACCGCGCTTTGGCAGCCGCGATGCCGTGCTTGAACTCTAGACGTTTCCTTCTGAAAGCCTCCAAGAGTTCCGCGTGGTGGGTACTGCCTCTGGCTCGTTGCGCCATTCTCCTAGCCCTGAGGCAATCAGACCGTAGTTGGCTTAGGGAGGCGCTCCACCAGTAAACGGGTGGTTTGCGCTGTGCCTTATTTTTCCTTGGCATGATTGCGTCGCAGATTCTTCCCAGCATATTCATGAGGCCTGCCGCCATACTCTCTGCGTCCCCACTTGGGATTTCCAGGGAATTGATCTGATAGGCCAGCATGGCCTCATCGATCTTCCTGGTGTCCCATGCTTTCCCGACTGCTCTACTCTGCCGCCTCCTGGGCATGCCCTCCGGGGAGAGACTGAAGGAGATCAGGGCGTGGTCGCTCAGCGTCATGACGTCATGGACCATCCAGTTGTTGTTGTCTACTAGCCCTCTGCTGACAAAGGTAACGTCAATAAAGGACGTACCCCTATCGTTGTTAAACGTCGGCTTCCGTCCGTCGTTCAGCAGTATAAGGTCCAGCATTCCCATGGCGTCAATCATAGCTCGGCCTCTGGTGTTGGATGTCCTGCTGCCCCATTCCACTACCCAGGCATTAAAGTCGCCGGCAATGACCTTCGGGCTTCGCCCTCTCGCATGGTCCACGAGCGCCTCCAGAAACTCCTCGAACTGATCGGGGGTGTCGCTCGGCGGAGCGTAGCAGCTGTACAAGTGCACGTGTTTTAACTTCGCATAAGCGATACCCCGCATAGGTAAAGCAGCCAGTTCCTCGACGTGGAGAGAGCTGCAGCATTTGATAGCTGCTTTACCTGTCTCGTCAAGGATCATGGACGATTGTCCGCTACCAGAGACGTAGGGTTCGCTTAGGAGCATGATGTCTACATTGCGCTCAACCGCAGTCTGGGCCAGGAGGCTCTGAGCTGCTGCGCAATGATTGACATTGAGCTGTACTACGCTAATATGAGTGTGCATTAAGGTGGCTCTTGGCTTCTTCGCTGCTGCAGATCAGGCATTTTGGTGCTGCAACGCACCCCTTTGCCTTGTGCCCACGCTCACCGCATCTAAGACAGCAGTCTGCCCTGTCAGTGTTCTTGCAGGTTGCTGATCGATGCCCATAGCCGAGACACCTGTAGCATCTCGTGGGTCGAACGTCCTGGGTGATACGACATCTTGACCATCCAACGGTTATGGTGCCCTGTTTAAGGACTGGTATCGCAACGTTCGCGTTCAGCAGCACTGAGGCTATTTGCGTGCCATCCCGCATTCTGCGAAGGCCCCTGATATCTTCAGGATTTATCTGCAGGCCCTGGAATTGGGCGACCAAGCAGCTGTGGAGCTCCTCTGCTGTCGTAGCCTCGTCCAATCCGCTGCAAGATAGAGCTATTCTTTGCGCTCCTGTGCGCACAGAGGCCAAGTCATTGAGCGCCGCTTCCAGGTCGCTCTTAAACTTGGGGACGCTTTCCGAAGCTTTCCCCTCTACCTCGAGCAACAGCTCACCTTTCTGCGTTCTCCGGATTTTTCGCACGTGGCTGCCCAGTTCGCTAAGGCTCGGGTCCGATCTTAGCTTCCGAAGCATCTCTGCGTACGAAGCCTCTCCTGTCTTTTTTACGATGAGTGCCTCCGGTTTTTTACGCAGGCGCGTAGGCTTCACCTTGGTCCACTCTGCACCCGTGCTAGCATTCTTGGCGACAGATGCGTAGCTGCCTGGTTTGGACTCGTTTGGTCTGGCGCGACTCCACCGTGTGGTTTTGCCGATTTGCAGCACACACCGGACGACACAACTTCTATGATTTCGAGTATTTCGCGCAGCGTTAATTTAAGACGTCCGTCTTCACGGCGATGTAGACTTGGTCTCCGCAGGCAACCTGTGCAGTGAGTGCACCAACTGCCAAGAATATGGACACACCAAAGCGTACTGCACCCTAAAATCCATCTGCGTCGTTTGCAGCGATGCCCACAGTACAGTAAGCTGTCCTAAGAATAAAAACGACAGTTCAATTAAGTTATGCATCACCACCAATTCAAAAAGCAATGGAACCGACTACAACTAACATCCCTTCGTCTGCCAGCCACCGAACAATGCCAAATTCTTCCTTAGCCAATGTACTAAAATCAGGGATCCAAGAACCGACAGCAGTCACCTCCAGCGTCCAGCATAAAATTCACCAAATAAACACAAATAAACAAATAAACACACAGAACATGCAACAGCAGCCTATTGGCGTTGAAGCGATTATGTTCTCGATGCAGCAAACCATGAAAGACTTCATGACCGTCATGCAAGAAACTATGCAAGAGCTTACGAGGAACCAAAACATCCTTTTTCAAATGCTCGTTTCTTCTAAAACAGGATAATGACTCCCTTAATAATAGCTACCTGGAACGCTAATGGCGTTTCGCGGCACAAGGCACTTCCAGAACTCTCATCTGATCACTGTCCGGTAATCTTTCATCTTTTGCACCAACTACAACACATCGAACGACCGTGTAGGCTTACGAGCAATAGGACCAACTGGGCGAGGTACAAAAAATATGTTTGTTCCCATACCGGCTTTTCTAGCCCCCTGGAAACCGAGCAAGACATTGATCAGTTGGCTGGTGATATAGAACCAATACTTGTCGCCGCACCAAAAGCATCCACTCCACAAGACAAGTATGCAGCACAAAGTTTAACAAGACAAGTAGAGATATTGAACTGCTTGTGCTTGAAAAACAACGACATCGAAGGGAGTGGCAGCAGCACAGATCACCTGGCGCAAAGAGTAAATTAAAAGCAGCTTCTCGCAGACTTACCAAAGAGTTTAAGAAAGAAGAAGCGGACGCACAACTAAGATACATCGAGAATCTCACGCCCACAGGCACAATGAACTTGTTGTGGAAAAACCACAGGAACCTACAGGCACCAACAGAAACGGTTGTACCTCTCCGCAACTCTACCGGAAACTGGTCTCGCAGTGACACGGACAGAGCAAGAGTCTTCGCTGATCATCTTAAAAAAGTATTTCAAACAAATCCAGCCACTAACTTATTTACTCTCCCGCCTTTAACTGCATCTGACTTAGCACCACAAGATCCTATAGAATTTCGGCCAAGCGAGATAACAAAAGTCATTAAAGAGCAACTGAAGACTGGAGAATCGCCTGGCTTCGACTGAATAACCCCGAAAATGATCATTGAGCTCCCAATGTGTGCAGTTCTACGAATCTGCTTGCTCCTCAACGCAATTACTAAAATTGGATACTTCCCTCAAAAGTGGAAGAAATCAATTATAATTATGATCCCTAAGCCTAGGAAAGGCAAAACACAGCCACCATTATACAGGCCAATAAGCTTACTTACTTGTCTATTCAAGTTTGAAAAAGTGCTGCTGCTACGCATCAGCCCCCAACTCAAAACACACAACACACTCCCATCGCACCAATTTGGCTTTTTGGTAAAACATGGAGCTATTGAACAGGTTAACCGCATCACAACAGAAATTCGTACTGCCTTTGAACACCGTAAATACTGCACAGCTCTCTTTTTAGACGTTGCACAAGCATTCGATAGAGTATGGCTGGATGGACTTATGCTTAAAATAACCAAACTGCTGCCTCAAAACATACATAAGCTTCTAAAGTCTTACCTATATAAAAGAGTGTTCGCGGTCAGATGCAGTTCAAGCACTTCAAGCGATTGTACTATATAAGCCGGAGTGCCTCAAGGAAGTGTCCTGGGCCCAATACTATACACCCTATACACGGCAGACATCCCAACAAACTACCAGCTAACGATATCCACATTTTCTGATGACACTGCAATACTAAGTCGATCCAGATGCCCAGTAAAAGCTGCGATGCAACTAGCACGCCATCTAATTTGTGTAGAACATTGGCTTGCAAATTGGCTCATACGAGTAAACGAAGGAAAGTGCAAACAGGTAACATTTACCCTAAACAAACAAACCTGCCCACCCTTGGTAATGCGCATCCCACAAGCCGATAACGTAACATACTTAGGTATTCATCTGGACAAGCGGCTCACCTGGCGGAAACACATAGAGGCCAAGACGACGCACCTCAGACTAAAAGCAAGGGATCTACACTGGTTTATAAACGTTCACTCTCCCCTAAGCTTGGAGTACAAAGTCCTCTTATATAACTCCGTTTTAAAACCCATATGGACCTATTGCTCCGAGCTATGGGACAACGCATCGAGAAGCAACATCGACATAGTACAGCGAGCACAGTCTAGGATTCTGAGAATCATTACTGGAGCTCCATGGTATCTTCGGAACGAGAATATACACAGAGACTTACAAATAAAACTTGTCATTGAGACAATAGCAGAGAAGAAAGTAAAATACAATGAAAAGCCTCACATCCAAATCCTCTTGCAAGAAAACTTATTCGGGTATGCAGCCAAAGCCGACTGTACCGACCAACCAGCTCAGCGTTAAATTTGTTAGGCCACACAGCACGAATCATTTCATAAAATGATTTTTAGTTAGTTTAGAATAAGATTTAAAAACTTATTGTTAGTCTCTTAAGTAAAAGGGAAGATTCAATAAATAAGCAAAACATGGAAAAAAAAAACTTGCAATAACGGCTGCATCCGGGACCCACCCCAAAAATAATTGCTCGGCTGGCAGACCTCTTCAACTGCACTGATTGACCGGATTTCGTAAGGTGATACGTGCAGTGATGAGAATCGTATTCCTTGAGGGGTATTCGAGAAGTTGCCGAATGGCACATGTAATTTGCGCATGGGTTCTGGTCCTCCGCTGTCTGCCGGTTTTGCTTAGAGCACTAATAGGCGGCGCTGAATGCCGTAACTGTGCGCGGCCGTAACTGTGTTTGTGAGCCAATACTGGAAAATGCAACGACCTATGATGACGCTGCCCACAAGCTTGGCAGCTCTTTTTGCTGGTGTAGCGTGACACGGCTGATACATAATTTTGCCCTGTTCATTATATTCTTATATCCGCCGTACTAGTAACAGGCGCTATCCGGGGGCCTTGAGCGCTTTTGTGCATCATGCACTCGATTGCTAGGGTCGTTAAATCGTGGGCCAAATTTCAAATAAGAGTTGTACGACGAATTTCGGTTATTAATTTCATCCATTATTACCAGCCGATCATTGAAAAATGATTCTAAGTCCTTATAAGTAGGAGGGTACAGCTTTCTTGATGGTGCTACCAAGCGTTGTGGGTCTCCTTAGGCAACTTCGCTGCTAAGTAATGCGCCAAGGATTTTTGTACCTTTCAATCATCAGTCCCCAAGCCACGGCGTAATTTGTCTCCTTGCGCTGCATTTGTCGGATGTCATCATCGCGCCCTGTTGGCATCGACTCTTTGAGAAAGTCCGAACATTTCACATTACCCAGATTGTTGTTGTGGCTTGTGGAGACGTCATAGTAGCCTGGCCAGTTCACACATTTATCGGAAAGCTTGGGAGCTGACTTCTGTGGCATGTTCAGTCACTCGCTCCTCGAATTCCGACTGAAAATTCTTCTTCTGAAATCCTTCTAGATTGACGATCATGGAATCCGTCTCCTGAAACGCCTTTAACATGCTCCAGACGCTACAAAAAACTGTCGATTTTAAAGTTTAACACTCGCAGGTTCCCCTCAAGGGTCACCATGAACAGTTGTGTCCCCTTGTATATCACTAACACAAGGTCATTGTAAGATGCGTTCCCAGGTAAGAGTAAAAAAGAGAATAACTTCACACGTTATAATTATTCACTGACTTACTTCAAATTATTGCTATGTACAAGCGTGTGTATGTAAAACAGATAGCACATTAGACCGTTCAAAAACGTTCACAAATTCAGACTGATTTTTTCTTCTCCTCCGTTCACCATATACCCGTCGTATGCACTGCGCAGAAACGAGCTAGAGATCAGCTGGTCGCCGCTCTCTCGCACATTGGGGCAATCCAAGCAAGTGCTATTTTGGTAATAGAGAATAAATTGTGTGAGCCTAATGTCAAGACCTCACTTTTTTTAGTTTTTTGTTAAAACATTGGATAAATTAAGAGAGATTGAAGAAACAAAGCCAATCCAAAGGAACTCTTTAAAAATAAGAGAAAATCGTATAACCTTTAAAATTACTGTCCAACCGTATTAACAGAAGTTTGTTACCCGTTTGTAACTTCTCATTTTCCTTACCTTTAATATTTTATTATTATTTATATTTTTGTTAGATGTATACAAGTCAAATAATACAAGTTTTTTAAAAAAATTACCTGTAGCTTCTTTATTTTTAAATAAAACCGGCATAGAAATGCTTTTCTTTTATATGTCATAAAGGCATTTCCATTTCGAGCTATACCTGTAAGATTATACACTATTCCATCGGTAAGGTGCAACCCAACCTTATATGTAGTAAAGAATGGTTTCTGAAAGTAATGTTGTCTCAGTAATTAAGATGCTGAATTGCATGACTTAACTAAAACTCACTATGCAAATATATTCTTTTATGTCGGGTAATTGGAAATGTTCGATTCGAAGTTTTTGAAGATGGAATATGATCATTGGGGTTACTACATCAACTTCCTCGTTAATGTTCGTCCATCGGATATCGTCTTCGTTAAAGACCGGTGTGATATTATCGTTGCGGGAGCTAAACCATGAATCAAAATATAAGATAGTTTTAAATGTAAGTTTATTCAGAAGAAGTTCGAGAAAACGCATAAAAAGTATAGTTAAAAGAAAATAAGTATAGTTAATAAGTATAGTTAGAGACCAAAATGTATATAAAATGTAAGAATAAACAACTCTAGTAGGCTAGAGGGTATGTAGATAGTATGTATACACATTGTACACAAGTTAGGCATATCAACATTGTATATAAACATTATGCTTAAGTCATTGTTTGCTATTGGGTGACATTTTCTCTGTTTCGCAACATCGGCTCTCTAGCAAGAGGTATAGAGTCAGATCACAAACGGAGAGGGAGTGAGTCGAATGCTAAAGCTGAACAAGTGAAGTACCAAATAAACGAAGACAGGCTTATTGGTGCGTTTGTGTTTTATTTAAGCAAGAGGGCTTATACCCTTACAATATCAGAAGGGGGCCGATCACGAGCTAAAAAAAAGGGTTTTTGGTTGAGTGAGTTAAAAGAACCAACCACGGAAACACAGAAAGAATTAATTTTAAAATTGTTATTAAAAATATAGGAAGAAGATTTCTACGAAAGCAGCGGTACTAATGTTCAAAAGGGAAAAAAGGCGACGAAGGTTACAGCGATGCTGGAGATAGCAACGAAGACGGCGATGGGAATAGCACTGTGCACAACAACAAAAGTAACGACGAACATGGCGGCAGAAGCGGCGTGCGCAATAACCAGAACAACAGTAGCATCGAAAGCCACAGTGCAGACGGCGCCCGAGTTACCAAATCAGCAATTCCTACGCAAACTCGTCCCTTCACACTAGGGGGGGGGGAGGGGTGTGAGTTACCACATCAGCAATTCCTACGCCAACTCCTCTACCCCTCAAACCTCCACGGCTGAGCTGTTAGTTCGTCGCCCTCTCATGTTGCAACATAGTGCAACATTGTGGGCGGAAAATCTCAGCAAAATGTAGACGAAGACAGTCCCCAAATCTGCAGGGTCAGCAGATTCACAAAAAAAAAAAAAAAAAAAAAAAAAAACAATTCTCACTCTGTTAGTAATCAGATTTAAACTGTACATACAGATTTTTAATCAAATAAAGAGCATTCTCAAAATAAACCCTTGTTAATAAATTCATTGAGGATATTGGAAGAAAAAATTGACAAGGAGTCATCCGAAAGGAAATCTCCAACTTATCACTGGCGCAGTCGGAACCAGGACCATGAAACTCCCATTAGGGAGTGAGTAGAGTGAGAGAGCAAGAGAAATATGCCAAATTCAAAATTACATAAAATATGCATAACACAAAAAATTCAAATATGAAAATTACACCCAAAAAATATAATATATGCCAAACTCAGGCAAAAAATTGTACAAAAATATATAAAATCAGAAATAAAAACAAATGTGATGGGTTAATAGTGCAATAGTAACAAGTTTTTTTTTAATTGTTTTCCAAACCACGTAGGAGTTTATATACAATAGAACTATTGCAGTGGTTGGAAACCTTTAAGTACTCAAATATAGTACCCATAATAGTTAAGTGACAACTTCGAAACAAAACACATAGTTAAATTGAAACTCACCAAATATTTCAATAATTTAAGGATCGTTTTTTCCCAAGAGTAAATGTCTAAATTGCCAAGGTTAAAAAACTTATCCCAGTAACTAGAAGTAGGACCCGTATAAGTGCTAGTTTAACAGACGTCAGGGAAGACCAAATCGCCTTGCGAACTAAACCTTCTACTAGTAGTTCACCTAGCACAATGAATACTTCAGCAGAAACAAGTCAGTCTTCTTCACCTCCTTTAATTTCCACTCAAGATTTTCCCCTCCTCCTAATTATGGGCACGGATAAAACTCCGTATGGCCAGTTCTTGCTTAGGGCAATAAGAAATAAAATAGAGGGAAAGGCAAACGAGTTGTTGATAGCATCAGGCGTAGGCTTGAACTGGGATGAAATTAGGTAGACCTTGATTGGGAAGTTTGCGGACAAGAGAAACGAAGAAACGTTGAACGTCGAATTGCACGGACTAGTCCACAAAAAGTTGCCATTACAAGAATTCTATGAACGAATTCTAGACATTAAAGCAACTTACAGTAGAATCGTTGAAAACGCAGGGAAAGAAATGATAGCGTTAAAACTGAAGAAGGAATCATTTGAAAAAAACTTGCCTATATACATTTATACATGGTATTAAAGTACCGTTAGGAACTACGGTTAGAACCTTTCGACCCAAGACTCTCCAGGAGGCCTATGACGTGGCCATCAAAGAAAGGGATATTTTTATGAGAAAAAATTGGTCTAAACAAGTACAGAACTCTAGACCAAATAATTATAGTTATCCCAGGAGAGATTATCGTAGATATGACGGATCCAGGGACGAAAAAATTAATAGAAGACCAGACTTTGAAAGAAATTTTAAACCCAGAGATCATGCATCTTATCACCCAAGATTCAGGGACAACGACACACCAGTTAACAGGGAACTAGCCATCATGCCAAGAGAAGAGGACAGAAAACAGTATTCACGAAACCATGGAAACTTAGAAAAACAAAGACAGATAATAATAATAATAATAATTTAGAAGAACAAGAACTACATAACATTGATGACGGAAATTTTCTATTAAAAGCCTCGTCGGTCAGACGGGATACTTAGAAAAGTTTAAAGTTGGAAGAACCTTATTATACATACTAATTTACTTCGGTCTAAACAGAACATTAAAATTTCTAGTGGACACAGGTACCACTTCTTCATTTATAATTCCAAATCTTATCGAGGGGCATAACCAAAAAACAGTAGAAACACCCATTCTAATCACCACCGCATTAGGTTCTCACAAAGTTAACAAAATGAGCAAAATCAAAACGAGCCACGACACATTTCCGCTTCTACTATTTAAATTTCATAACTATTTTGACGGCCTTATAGGCATGGATACTCTGGACAGAATATCAGGAATAATAGACATACCAGGCAAAACGTTAACTACACCAAACTTCGTAGTTAAATTACATCAACTGATAAAACAAGAAGCAGAATCATTTAACATAGAAGAAGTATCCAAGAAATTGGTAATGCTGCCTGTCAAGATTAGGGAAGGCACCTTCTTTTGTGAGGATCAAAAAATTTCGGAGTATACACGGCATTCAACCATTATAGATGCATGGAAGTGGTAAATTATTCCGAAAAAGAAAAAACCTTATATCTAGATTTACCAATAGAAGTAAATCATTTTAACACGGACGAATTTTTAATAACAAATGAAATTAGAGACCATAGTACGGTAGATTCCAGTCCAGATAAAAATACAAAAGGTAAACTAAGAATAGAACACCTAAACAAAGAAGAAAGAGTTTGAGAATTTATGCAACCAATTCCCCAATCTCTTCTACCAAGAAGGAGATAAATTGACTTTCACCAATATGATCAAACACAACATCAAGACTACTAACGAAATACCAGTACACAAGAGACCCTTCAGATATAGTCCCTCAGAGAATACTGAAATAACCAATCAAATAAATAACCTCCTTAAGCAAGACATAATTAGACACAACCACTCATCTGGGAGTGCTCCGGTTTTCTTAGTTCCCAAAAAGCTGGACGCTTCGGGCCAGAGAAAATGGAGACTGGTGGTAGACTTTAGACTATACCTATACCGTATACCTAAGACCAGAAAAGAAATTAAATCATTCGTAGGGTTACTGGGCTACTACAGAAGATTTGTTAGAGATTTCGCTAAAATCACGAAACCACTAACTCAACAACTAAAGGGAACAGCTGATGTCACCATAGACGAGAATTACATTAAAACATTTGACTTTTGCAAAACACTCTTGTGTAACGACCCAATTCTACAATACCCAGACTTCACTAAACCTTTTATTCTGACTACTGACGCTGGTAATGTAGCAATAGGAGCAGTACTGTCTCAAGGAACAATAGGGAATCAGACTCTGAAACACATTATGCCACCATAAAGAACTACTGGCGATAGTGTGGTCAGTAAAATATTTTCGACCATATTTATTTGGAAACAAATTTCAATTGGTCACAGATCACAAACCTTTAGTATGGCTGAAAAACATAGTTCTATATATATATATTCTATATATACATAGTTCCAGTTCTATGCTAGTTAGATGGAAACTCCAACTCCTAGAATACGACTGTGAAGTCATCTACAAAAAGGGCTCACAGAATGTGTTGGCAGACACACTAAGTAGAATTGTAATAGACCTCAACACTAACGAAACCCGAATCATTTCAGAAACAGAAATACTAAGCTTTATTAGAATGCGGAAAACGCAAAGGACTCATTAGAAACACCCTTTAAACACAAAATCAGACAGATTATTTCCAGACCTATGCAATTTATACCTCTGATACAATTTTCGAATCGGTACAAAAAATTTACTCAACACTATTCGCCCCAAATAAATCTTTTAAAATCATAAGATTACTAAACATATGAACTTCTTTTTCAAAACCCATGGTATCCCCAAGACAATAGTGTGTGATCAAGACCCTGAATTTGCAGGAATTCTCTTCAGAGATCTCTGCAACCAATACAAAATAACGCTACATATAACACCTTTTCAACAGTCTAGTAGCAACGCTCCGATAGAAAGATTACATTCGTCCCTTACGGAAAACTATAAAATAATTTTCGACAAGAAAAAGACCTTAAGTCTCAATCTAGACCACGATTTGATCTTGGCAGAAACATTTATAACATATAACAATGCTATTCACTCAAACACAAAATTAACTCCTCACGAAGTTTTTACTGGACGAACCCACATTTTTGAACAATCTTACAAAGCAAATAGTCAACAAAACTATTTAAGGGAGTTAGACGATTTCAGAAGCAAACTGTATACAGAAGTAAAGGAGGAATTAGAGAGAAGAAAAATATGCAATATTAAAAAGTTGAATGAAAACAGAACCCAACCGATAGCGGTACAAGAGGGGAGATACGGTATTCAGAAAAGAAAACAGAAGAAACAAGCTGACACCCAGATTCACTAAGCACAAAGTAACAAATGATAACGGTGTAACTTTCACAACCAATGAGCGACAAAAAATACACAAATCTAAACTTAAGAGGGCCACTAGACGAAATAGTAACTAAAAGATTTCTTTGATAATGTCATTACAGATTTTATATGATAGCAGCTCAACTGCTTCATGTTCAACATGTTAGGGAAAATACATAGACGACATAGGTACCGTCATTAAGAAGGTCACCGGGAACATGGATGCAGAAGATGCATCCATGATAGAATCCAAATTGAGGAAAATAGTTAAAGATGAAAAGACGATTAACGAAAATCTTTGGCAGCAAGTAACCAATAACAATGACATAATTGTAAACTTTAACAATATGTCACTTCATTTTAGTAAGGAACAGAAAAAATTGAAGAATATATTAATAACTTATAATAATAACAATATTTCTAAGGAATTAGTAGAGAAGATAAGAAAAAAATTCTCCAAATATCAAATATAATAAACCATAATATAGATATTCTACAAAACCACATATCCCAATATAGCTGAGAGCATATTATTGACCAAATTCAATGTGGTTCCAAGTTTCATTTCACCAATAGAAGAACTTAGACAGATTGCACAGGTATTCGAATACCAAAATTTTCAATTAGTTCAGAAGAGCACATTTACTGGAAATATGATCCGAACAAACACAAATCATTTTTCACATAAAAATACCAATACACTCACAAATTCTCACATTTGATTAAATTACCAATCAATGGCACAAACTTTCTCACTCTATCCAAATACATACTATACGATGATATGCTAAATAATATATTAAGTTTTCAAGAAAAATGCCCGAAGATTCATGCCATTTACATGTGTGACCCCAGAAGAGCAGAAAACAACATGGAGAACAAGAAATGCGTTAAACAAATTAAACAAGGAATGAACCCTTCTTGCGAGGCCAAAATTATCGACACAGACGGGACTATAGTTGAACCGGGACAGCAGTGGATTATCATCATCAGTAAAAACCAGACGAGAGCTGAGCCGAGTTGCTCCGAACCATTCATCATTGAAGGAACAACTATAATTAATCATATTAACTGCTTAATAATTATAGATGAAACAAAATATGACGACGCAGTATTGTTCTTTAAGGAAAAGATCAAATTATCATTACCCAAAATAAAGAATATATCAATAAGTACAACGATGGGAGATCTGAGCCTGAGCAAAATGGTACTACACCTTCAGGAAAATAAGGCCACAATTCTCCGAGTCAAGGAATCCACGACAAATCTTCAATTCCTGACCTACACATCGTGCGTCATCCTGGCAATCGTCATTCTGTAGGCTCTATTTGTAAAACGAAATACTACATACCCTGCTACCCCGATCAGCTACGTTTCGTCCATCCCATCACTATGGCCGTCCCTTCACACTAGGGGGGGGGGGGGGGGGAGGGGTGTGAGTTACCACATCAGCAATTCCTACGCCAACTCCTCTACCCCTCAAACCTCCACGGCTAAGCTGTTAGTTCGTCGCCCTCTCATGTTGCAACATAGTGCAACATTGTGGGCGGAAACAGCTCAGCAAAATGTAAACAAAGACAGATTCACAGAAAATAAAACAATTCTCACTTTGTTAGTATTCAGATTCAAGCGAACTGTCAAACTGTGCAGACAGATTTTTAATCAAATAAAGAGCATTCTCGAAATAAACCCTTGTTAATAAATTCATTGAGGATATTGGAGGAAAGAACTGACAAGGAGGCATCCGAATCACTTAAGGCCGCATCTAAGGAAATCTCCAACTCCCGCAACAACAACGGCGGCGAAAACGAAATTTGTTACAGGGAAGACGGCGACGGTGATGGCGACAAAGGCGGTGCGAAAGGCAACGAAGACGGAGGCGAGCAGAACAACCAAGACAGTGTGAGAGAGGGGCGAGGCATTGCAGTTAGAAACAGAAACGGCGAAGCTGGAGGAAATTATGAAATAAGCAAACATAGCAACAAATAGTGTGGCGAGAATTAACGAAATACAGTGAGCCAAGCTATGCAAAGTCGTAACATAGTAAGTAGTAAATGAATTTCCGGGAAATAAATGTGCGCGAGTTACAATATGATGGTAGCGATACCAGTTTGCTGTTGATAAGGTATTTTCCAGGTCTCCCAGTAATACTCCGTTGGATAGTTTAATTATTTAAGAAATTTATTATAAGGCCAATATTTAGAATGCTCTTCCAACAGAAGTTAACTTAAGACTGACTCTAATATAGGAACATGATAATATATGTATACTCTGCTTGGTGATCGCGAATCTGCTGACCCATAAGATTTGGGGAATGTCTCCGACTTGCTGAGCTGTTTCCGCCGACAATGTTGCAACATGAGAGTGCGACGAACTAGCAGCTCTGGTGTGAGGGTTTTTGGGAGACGGCGGAGAAGACGTAGACTGCTGATGTGGTAAGAAGAGAGGACAACGAACTAACAGTTTTGGCGTGGAGGTTTTGGGGGCGGGGGAGTAGATGTAGGTACTGCTGATGTGGTAACTCCTCCCCCCCTAGAATGAAGTGACGGCCATAACGAAGGAATGGACGAAACGTAGTTGACCGAGGGAGTATGGTTGGTAGGTAAGTAATGTTTCTTTTTACTACTAAGGCGTAGAGTATAAAGTATATTTTTCTTGAAAACTTGTCATATAATTAAATTTATCATCATATAATATAAATTTAGGTAGAGTGAGAAACTTTGTGCCATTAATTGGTAACTTAATTAAATGTGAAAGTGTATAAGTGTATTTATCAGATATTGGAATCTTAATGTGAAATATAATTCTAGTTTGTTTGGATTCTATCTCTATATTAAGTAATCTGTAGATATGCTCTTCTGAATTGATTGAGAAATTTTGAAGTTTGAAAATCAGTGCAATATCTCTTAGCTCGTCAATTGGTAAGATAAAGTTTGGAATTATATTGAATTTGTTCCCGGTTACCTTTTTAATCACATTACCTAATCCGCCTATTAAACCTCTCTTTTCCCTTCCGTTCGGGGTTAAGAAGTGTATTTTTTCCTTAGCTTGATTTATTTTTCTTTGTAACGGGGTTATTGAATCGTTTGAATCTTGATTCTAATTTGTTGAGGTTGTTTGTCAAATCGTTTAACTCTATTATGTGTGCCACAGAATTAAATGTTTTAATGATCCTTGCTTCTCCCAGGATGATCTCTGCTAGGGGGGTATTGTCTTTAACATGCTGAACATGAAGCAGTTGAGCTGCTATCATGTGTAATCGTAATGATATTATTATATTTTAATTACTATTTCGTCTAGTTCTTTTTTTAATTTTTGATTTATGTATTTTCTGTTGTGAATGTTACCCCGTTGTCAATAGCTACTTTGTGCTTAGTGAATCTGGGAGTTAACTTATTTCTTCTATTTTCCTTTCTGAAAATAGTATAGCCTCCTGTACGGCTATTGGTAGTGTTCTACCTTCATTTAATTTTTGAATTTTGTTTAGTTTTTGCGTTTCAAGGACTTCTTTTATTTCAGTATATAACTGGGTCCTAAAACTGTCCAGTTCCCTCAGGTAGTCTTGTTGGCTAACTGCCTTGTAGGATTGTTCGAATATGTGTGTTCGTCCTGTAAAGACTTCGTATGGGGTAAACTTGGTAGTCGATTGTATGGCGTTGTTGTATGTTACAAATGTTTCTGCTAATATTAGGTCATGGTCTAGGTTGAGTTTTAATGTCTTCTTCTTTTCGGAAATGATCCTATAAATTTCAGTTAGAGATGAGTGTAATCTCTCTACTGGGGTGCAGCCACTTGGTGCTCTACAGTGGACCTTATTGTAGGAGAAAATCCTCTGGGTGGCAGTGCTTTGCTCATGGCCTTAACCAAATCATTGGAGGGCAGTGCTTCTAATTGGCTGTCACAAATTTGCTTCGCCGGAATGACTTGGAGCCAATTCCAAGAAATGTTCCTTCAGCAGTATGAAGGCAATGAGACGCCAGCAGCAACAGTCTTTAATGTATTAAACGGGCGGCCAAACGACGGCGAATGTCTTGCGCTGTATGGTAATGGTAATAACAACACTTATGGCAAAATGGAAGTCTATGACCGCAGAAGAAATTGCAGTGTCTGTTGCCCTGGTACATGCTGCAAGTATAGATGGTACGCTGCAACGCACTGTGTTCACAACTACTGTCAAAACACGCAACGAGTTGCAGAACGAGCTAAGAGCGTTTTCGTATGGCAAGAGGAAGGACCATCCCGTTCCAGAAAATTCTACCAGCAAAAGAGCTACACCCAAATGTTAAATGCCACTTTTGTGGAAAAATTGGCCACAAGATAGCTGACTGCCGCTCCATGAAAAACAACTTAAAGAATCAACAAGGATCTAGTTCGAGTATTGGGCGCTTATCTGACTCTAAACCTGGGTCAATTACTTGCTATAGATGTGGAAACCAGGGGCATATAGCGTCAGCTTGCCCTGCAAGACAATCGTTGTCAAACCAAACTAAAGCCGACGAGAAGCGTGTCAACGTGTGTCACGTAGTCGAGCCAATTGGGACATTGATATCATCTGGTGAGTCGTATCCATTTTATTTCGACTCTGGAGCCGAATGCTCACTTGTAAGAGAATCTGTGTCCACCCAACTCTCGGGCACACGAATTAACAACATTGTAGTTTTAAAGGGTATCGGAAATAATACTGTTACCAGTACATTACAAATTTTGTCAAACGTAACAATAAGTGGTTACTGTCTCGAAGTGCTTTTTCACGTAATTCTTAATGATTGCATTAATTATAATATTATAATTGGACGCGAAATTTTAAGTCAGGGATTTAGTGCTACTATAACAATAGATAAAATAGAGTTATGTAAAACAAGGTCTGTGCAAACCCTATCTGCTTTGAGTAGTAGTTTTAGTCTTGAAAATGTTAATACCGAATTGTGTGGCGAGGATAGGAAAATCTTGGTAAATCTTTTGAATGAATTCTGTGACTCATTTATAGACGGTTTTCCCAAAAATCGTGTTACAACTGGCGAATTAGAAGTACGCTTAACTGATCCAATAAAAACTGTACACAGACGACCGTACCGACTTAGTATAGAGGAAAAACAAATTGTCCGAAACAAGGTTAATGAGCTGCTGTTAGCTAACATCATCCGTCCTAGCAGCTCACCGTTCGCCAGTCCAGTTTTACTCGTTAAAAAGAAAAATGGTTCTGATCGTCTTTGCGTGGATTACCGCGAACTAAATACAAACACAGTTGCAGAGAAATATCCCTTACCACTAATTAGTGACCAAATATCTAGGTTGCGTGGAGCAAGTTTCTTTAGTTGCTTGGATATGGCCAGCGGGTTTCATCAGATACCTATTCACGCAAATTCAATTGAGCGCACGGCTTTTGTGACACCTGACGGCCAATTCGAATTTCTAACTATGCCCTTCGGGTTAAAGAATGCCCCATCCGTGTTCCAGCGTGCAGTTATGAAAGCTTTGGGTGAGCTTGCCCACTCTTACGTTATCGTTTATATGGACGAAACAAAAGAAGAAACTTTTGTAGGGTTAAGGACAGTTTTGAAAATAATATCGCAGGCTGGGTTTTCTTTTAATATCGGAAAATGTTCATTCCTGAAATCTTGCGTTGAATATCTGGGGTTTGTGGTAAAAGAGGGCGAAATAAGACCAAATCCATCTAAGATAAAAGCATTAGTCGCTTTACCGCCTCCACAGTCTGTTACCCAAGAAAGACAATTTATTGGCCTAGCCTCTTATTTTAGGCAGTTTGTGCCAAAGTTTTCAGAAATCATGAAACCCTTATATAGACTGACCTGCAAAAACAAAATATTTGAATGGAAACTTGAACACGAACAAATTCATCAAAAAGTCACTAAATTGCTTACAGATGAGCCCGTCCTTGTTATCTTCGATCCTCGGCATCCCATTAAACTGCATACAGATGCCAGTATGGATGGCTACGGAGCAATTCTACTCCACAAAATAGATAATAAACGTCGTGTAGTTGAGTATTACAGCAAACAAACTCCTTGACGGAATCTCGATATCATTCGTACGAGCTTGAAACTTTAGCTGTGTATAACTCCATGAGACACTTTCGTCACTATTTACATGGGCGACGATTTGTTGTTTTTACAGACTGTAATTCCCTAAAAGCTACTCGCAACAAGACTGAACTAACGCCGAGAGTACACCGTTGGTGGGCATATATGCAGTCCTTCGACTTTGACATAGAATATAGACCTGGTGCCAAAATGGCACATGTTGATTTCTTGTCACGCAATCCACTGCCAGCTGCTCGGGTTATTACTGGTGAGGAAGAAAAACATGTTCTATTGGCCAAAATAACGGACAACTGGTTACTTGCAGAACAGCAAAAGGATTCAGAGATTTCCACGATTGTTGTTAAAATACAGAACAATGAATTGGGTGAGAGCTTGGCAAAAAGTTATGAATTACGCTCGAAAATGCTTTTTCGCAAAATTCAAAGGAACGGTAAAACTCGTTGCCTGCCAGTTGTCCCCAGATCATTCAGATGGTCAGTAGTGAACCAGGTCCATGAAGCAGTTGTACATCTTGGGTGGGAAAAGACTTTAGACAAAATATACGAATTTTACTGGTTTGAGAACATGGCCAAATATGTTCGTAAGTTCGTTGATAATTGCATTACGAGTAAGTTAACTAAGCCTCCGTCAGGAAAATTGCCAATCGAACTCCACCCCATACCAAAAGTAGAAATTCCATGGCACACGATCCATATAGATATTACGGGAAAATTAAGCGGCAAGAGGGATCAAAAGGAATATATTATCGTTCTGATTGACGCGTTTACAAAGTTAGTTTGTTTGCACCACACGGTAAACATTAATAGTGAGAGTTGTATAGACGCCTTGAAGGCGTCAATCTCCGTATTCGGTGTACCAACACGAATCATTGCAGATCAGGGTAAATGCTTTACAGGCTCTTGTTTCAGTGAATTCTGTTCCATGCACAAAATTCAACTACACTTAATTGCAACAGGGGCTAGTCGTGCCAATGGACAGGTAGAACGCGTTATGAGTGTGCTTAAACGCATGCTTACGGCTGTAGAGAGCAGCCATCGTTCTTGGCAAGATGCCTTAGGAGAGATACAACTAGCTATAAATTGTACTACAAATCGCATAACGAAAGCCAGTCCTCTTGAATTACTAATCGGAAAAGAATGTAGACCATTTAATATGTTACCAATATGTGAACAAGTTAATAAAGTCGATGTAAATATTATAAGAAATATCGCGAAAGAAAATATTAAGAAGAACGCCTTGTATGAAAAAACTAGATTCGATAAGCACAAAGCCAAATTTGATAACTTTGGTGTTGGCGATTATGTTTTACTTAAGAACGAAGGAAGGCACCAAACAAAATTAGACCAAAAATATAAAGGACCTTTCCTCGTGACAGAGGTACTTGAGGGAGATCGTTATATTTTAAAATCTTTAACTAATAAGCGGACTTATAAGTACCCACATGAAGCTTTGCGCAGTATGCCAACAGAGGAGATCCCCAAAGAGTTAGATCTATGTGACGATCAAGAAAACGTTGAAAGAGACGTTAGAAATCCCTTGGTGGATTCCAATGTGGATGAAAACGTTGAAACAGACGTTAGAAATCCCTTGGTGGATTCCAATGGGGATGAAAACGTTGAAAGAGACGTTAGAAATCCGTTGGTGGATGCCAATGTGAGCGAAAAGTTACTGAGTTGTTTGAAGACTCAAGTGAATGAGAGGCATTGATGGATTTCAACGTCGCCAAGTTGCCAGTGCTAGAAGGTACACGTGTTACTGTGTTGACTTATTTGATGTCTGGTGACTGGCGGCGTGGCGGGTTGAATTGTCCTAGTGTGTTGCTAATAATAACAAACGATCTTCTTGGTACTTCTGTCACTCGAGTTGGTCGATAACAAGAAAAATAAAATTAAAAAAAATAAAAAGAGAACCTTTACTAATACTCTGAATTACGTTTAATGTTATCTTTCTAGATTAAGCTTGTTTAATTTCAAAACTTATATTACACACGAGGACGTGTGCTGGTCAGGAAGGCCGTGTCGCATCATTATTAGTCTTATTTTTATTTTCTATGTTCCATCTCTAATAAACATGTCATCTCTATTAAATAAAATTCGTATCGAGCTGTTCTTGTCTTCGTTTCTTTTTGATCGCTGTTCGCTGTGTTCCGTTATGCGAGTTTAACGGATTTTGCTCTGTTCTACATAGCCTCGGTTCGACGATGCGTTAGAGTGAGACAAATGCTTGTCCTGTGGTGAGTTCGGACCAGCATGTATCAAGCGAGATAGAGCGATGTTGAAATGTACACGGGGCACTTATGTTTGAAAACTCTGAGAAAGCAGACGCGTGAGTATGTCGCAACCGAGGAAGTGTACGACTCGCGGGCGAAGCGCGGCAACAGAGGACCCCGAAACAGTTAACTTCCCGACATCAGAAGTGGGATCGCCTCAGCCCCAAGCCATCACTGATGATCGCCTGTCCACAATTTTAGAAATGCAGCATCGTAATCTATTGGAAATTGTAAATGCCGTGAGGGGCTCGCAGACTACACAACTTGTTGTACTACCCAAGTTCAACCCTGAGTCCGCCGGTTCAAGTGCAGCCACTTGGTGCCCTACAGTGGACCTTATTGTAGGAGAAAATCCTCTGGGTGGCAGTGCTTTGCTCATGGCCTTAACCAAATCATTGGAGGGCAGTGCTTCTAATTGGCTGTCACAAATTTGTTTCGCCGGAATGACTTGGAGCCAATTCCAAGAAATGTTCCTTCAGCAGTATGAAGGCAATGAGACGCCAGCAGCAACAGTCTTTAATGTATTAAACGGGCGGCCAAACGACGGCGAATGTCTTGCGCTGTATGGTAGCCGATTAATAACAACACTTATGGGAAAACGGAAGTCTATGACCGCAGAAGAAATTGCAGTGTCTGTTGCCCTGGCACATGCTGCAAATATAGATGGTAGGCTGCAACGCACTGTGTTCACAACTACTGTCAAAACACGCAACGGGTTGCAGAACGAGCTAAGAGCGTTTTCGTATGGCAAGAGGAAGGACCATCCCGTTCCAGAAAATTCTACCAGCAAAAGAGCTACACCCAAATGTTAAATGCCACTTTTGTGGAAAAATTGGCCACAAGATAGCTGACTGCCGCTCCATGAAAAACAACTTAAAGAATCAACAAGGATCTAGTTCGAGTATTGGGCGCTTATCTGACTCTAAACCTGGGTCAATTACTTGCTATAGATGTGGAAACCAGGGGCATATAGCGTCAGCTTGCCCTGCAAGACAATCGTTGTCAAACCAAACTAAAGCCGACGAGAAGCGTGTCAACGTGTGTCACGTAGTCGAGCCAATTGGGACATTGATATCATCTGGTGAGTCGTATCCATTTTATTTCGACTCTGGAGCCGAATGCTCACTTGTAAGAGAATCTGTGTCCACCCAACTCTCGGGCACACGAATTAACAACATTGTAGTTTTAAAGGGTATCGGAAATAATACTGTTACCAGTACATTACAAATTTTGTCAAACGTAACAATAAGTGGTTACTGTCTCGAAGTGCTTTTTCACGTAATTCTTAATGATTGCATTAATTATAATATTATAATTGGACGCGAAATTTTAAGTCAGGGATTTAGTGCTACTATAACAATAGATAAAATAGAGTTATGTAAAACAAGGTCTGTGCAAACCCTATCTGCTTTGAGTAGTAGTTTTAGTCTTGAAAATGTTAATACCGAATTGTGTGGCGAGGATAGGAAAATCTTGGTAAATCTTTTGAATGAATTCTGTGACTCATTTATAGACGGTTTTCCCAAAAATCGTGTTACAACTGGCGAATTAGAAGTACGCTTAATTGATCCAATAAAAACTGTACACAGACGACCGTACCGACTTAGTATAGAGGAAAAACAAATTGTCCGAAACAAGGTTAATGAGCTGCTGTTAGCTAACATCATCCGTCCTAGCAGCTCACCGTTCGCCAGTCCAGTTTTACTCGTTAAAAAGAAAAATGGTTCTGATCGTCTTTGCGTGGATTACCGCGAACTAAATACAAACACAGTTGCAGAGAAATATCCCTTACCACTAATTAGTGACCAAATATCTAGGTTGCGTGGAGCAAGTTTCTTTAGTTGCTTGGATATGGCCAGCGGGTTTCATCAGATACCTATTCACGCAAATTCAATTGAGCGCACGGCTTTTGTGACACCTGACGGCCAATTCGAATTTCTAACTATGCCCTTCGGGTTAAAGAATGCCCCATCCGTGTTCCAGCGTGCAGTTATGAAAGCTTTGGGTGAGCTTGCCCACTCTTACGTTATCGTTTATATGGACGAAACAAAAGAAGAAACTTTTGTAGGGTTAAGGACAGTTTTGAAAATAATATCGCAGGCTGGGTTTTCTTTTAATATCGGAAAATGTTCATTCCTGAAATCTTGCGTTGAATATCTGGGGTTTGTGGTAAAAGAGGGCGAAATAAGACCAAATCCATCTAAGATAAAAGCATTAGTCGCTTTACCGCCTCCACAGTCTGTTACCCAAGAAAGACAATTTATTGGCCTAGCCTCTTATTTTAGGCAGTTTGTGCCAAAGTTTTCAGAAATCATGAAACCCTTATATAGACTGACCTGCAAAAACAAAATATTTGAATGGAAACTTGAACACGAACAAATTCGTCAAAAAGTCACTAAATTGCTTACAGATGAGCCCGTCCTTGTTATCTTCGATCCTCGGCATCCCATTAAACTGCATACAGATGCCAGTATGGATGGCTACGGAGCAATTCTACTCCACAAAATAGATAATAAACGTCGTGTAGTTGAGTATTACAGCAAACAAACTCCTTGACGGAATCTCGATATCATTCGTACGAGCTTGAAACTTTAGCTGTGTATAACTCCATGAGACACTTTCGTCACTATTTACATGGGCGACGATTTGTTGTTTTTACAGACTGTAATTCCCTAAAAGCTACTCGCAACAAGACTGAACTAACGCCGAGAGTACACCGTTGGTGGGCATATATGCAGTCCTTCGACTTTGACATAGAATATAGACCTGGTGCCAAAATGGCACATGTTGATTTCTTGTCACGCAATCCACTGCCAGCTGCTCGGGTTATTACTGGTGAGGAAGAAAAACATGTTCTATTGGCCAAAATAACGGACAACTGGTTACTTGCAGAACAGCAAAAGGATTCAGAGATTTCCACGATTGTTGTTAAAATACAGAACAATGAATTGGGTGAGAGCTTGGCAAAAAGTTATGAATTACGCTCGAAAATGCTTTTTCGCAAAATTCAAAGGAACGGTAAAACTCGTTGCCTGCCAGTTGTCCCCAGATCATTCAGATGGTCAGTAGTGAACCAGGTCCATGAAGCAGTTGTACATCTTGGGTGGGAAAAGACTTTAGACAAAATATACGAATTTTACTGGTTTGAGAACATGGCCAAATATGTTCGTAAGTTCGTTGATAATTGCATTACGTGTAAGTTAACTAAGCCTCCGTCAGGAAAATTGCCAATCGAACTCCACCCCATACCAAAAGTAGAAATTCCATGGCACACGATCCATATAGATATTACGGGAAAATTAAGCGGCAAGAGGGATCAAAAGGAATATATTATCGTTCTGATTGACGCGTTTACAAAGTTAGTTTGTTTGCACCACACGGTAAACATTAATAGTGAGAGTTGTATAGACGCCTTGAAGGCGTCAATCTCCGTATTCGGTGTACCAACACGAATCATTGCAGATCAGGGTAAATGCTTTACAGGCTCTTGTTTCAGTGAATTCTGTTCCATGCACAAAATTCAACTACACTTAATTGCAACAGGGGCTAGTCGTGCCAATGGACAGGTAGAACGCGTTATGAGTGTGCTTAAACGCATGCTTACGGCTGTAGAGAGCAGCCATCGTTCTTGGCAAGATGCCTTAGGAGAGATACAACTAGCTATAAATTGTACTACAAATCGCATAACGAAAGCCAGTCCTCTTGAATTACTAATCGGAAAAGAATGTAGACCATTTAATATGTTACCAATATGTGAACAAGTTAATAAAGTCGATGTAAATATTATAAGAAATATCGCGAAAGAAAATATTAAGAAGAACGCCTTGTATGAAAAAACTAGATTCGATAAGCACAAAGCCAAATTTGATAACTTTGGTGTTGGCGATTATGTTTTACTTAAGAACGAAGAAAGGCACCAAACAAAATTAGACCAAAAATATAAAGGACCTTTCCTCGTGACAGAGGTACTTGAGGGAGATCGTTATATTTTAAAATCTTTAACTAATAAGCGGACTTATAAGTACCCACATGAAGCTTTGCGCAGTATGCCAACAGAGGAGATCCCCAAAGAGTTAGATCTATGTGACGATCAAGAAAACGTTGAAAGAGACGTTAGAAATCCCTTGGTGGATTCCAATGTGGATGAAAACGTTGAAACAGACGTTAGAAATCCCTTGGTGGATTCCAATGGGGATGAAAACGTTGAAAGAGACGTTAGAAATCCGTTGGTGGATGCCAATGTGAGCGAAAAGTTACTGAGTTGTTTGAAGACTCAAGTGAATGAGAGGCATTGATGGATTTCAATGCGAGATTGGGGACACATGCAACGTCGCCAAGTTGCCAGTGCTAGAAGGTACACGTGTTACTGTGTTGACTTATTTAATGTCTGGTGACTGGCGGCGTGGCGGGTTGAATTGTCCTAGTGTGTTGCTAATAATAACAAACGATCTTCTTGGTACTTCTGTCACTCGAGTTGGTCGATAACAAGAAAAATAAAATTAAAAAAAATAAAAAGAGAACCTTTACTAATACTCTGAATTACGTTTAATGTTATCTTTCTAGATTAAGCTTGTTTAATTTCAAAACTTATATTACACACGAGGACGTGTGCTGGTCAGGAAGGCCGTGTCGCATCATTATTAGTCTTATTTTTATTTTCTATGTTCCATCTCTAATAAACATGTCATCTCTATTAAATAAAATTCGTATCGAGCTGTTCTTGTCTTCGTTTCTTTTTGATCGCTGTTCGCTGTGTTCCGTTATGCGAGTTTAACGGATTTTGCTCTGTTCTACATAGCCTCGGTTCGACGATGCGTTAGAGTGAGACAAATGCTTGTCCTGTGGTGAGTTCGGACCAGCATGTATCAAGCGAGATAGAGCGATGTTGAAATGTACACGGGGCACTTATGTTTGAAAACTCTGAGAAAGCAGACGCGTGAGTATGTCGCAACCGAGGAAGTGTACGACTCGCGGGCGAAGCGCGGCAACAGAGGACCCCGAAACAGTTAACTTCCCGACATCAGAAGTGGGATCGCCTCAGCCCCAAGCCATCACTGATGATCGCCTGTCCACAATTTTAGAAATGCAGCATCGTAATCTATTGGAAATTGTAAATGCCGTGAGGGGCTCGCAGACTACACAACTTGTTGTACTACCCAAGTTCAACCCTGAGTCCGCCGGTTCAAGTGCAGCCACTTGGTGCCCTACAGTGGACCTTATTGTAGGAGAAAATCCTCTGGGTGGCAGTGCTTTGCTCATGGCCTTAACCAAATCATTGGAGGGCAGTGCTTCTAATTGGCTGTCACAAATTTGTTTCGCCGGAATGACTTGGAGCCAATTCCAAGAAATGTTCCTTCAGCAGTATGAAGGCAATGAGACGCCAGCAGCAACAGTCTTTAATGTATTAAACGGGCGGCCAAACGACGGCGAATGTCTTGCGCTGTATGGTAGCCGATTAATAACAACACTTATGGGAAAACGGAAGTCTATGACCGCAGAAGAAATTGCAGTGTCTGTTGCCCTGGCACATGCTGCAAATATAGATGGTAGGCTGCAACGCACTGTGTTCACAACTACTGTCAAAACACGCAACGGGTTGCAGAACGAGCTAAGAGCGTTTTCGTATGGCAAGAGGAAGGACCATCCCGTTCCAGAAAATTCTACCAGCAAAAGAGCTACACCCAAATGTTAAATGCCACTTTTGTGGAAAAATTGGCCACAAGATAGCTGACTGCCGCTCCATGAAAAACAACTTAAAGAATCAACAAGGATCTAGTTCGAGTATTGGGCGCTTATCTGACTCTAAACCTGGGTCAATTACTTGCTATAGATGTGGAAACCAGGGGCATATAGCGTCAGCTTGCCCTGCAAGACAATCGTTGTCAAACCAAACTAAAGCCGACGAGAAGCGTGTCAACGTGTGTCACGTAGTCGAGCCAATTGGGACATTGATATCATCTGGTGAGTCGTATCCATTTTATTTCGACTCTGGAGCCGAATGCTCACTTGTAAGAGAATCTGTGTCCACCCAACTCTCGGGCACACGAATTAACAACATTGTAGTTTTAAAGGGTATCGGAAATAATACTGTTACCAGTACATTACAAATTTTGTCAAACGTAACAATAAGTGGTTACTGTCTCGAAGTGCTTTTTCACGTAATTCTTAATGATTGCATTAATTATAATATTATAATTGGACGCGAAATTTTAAGTCAGGGATTTAGTGCTACTATAACAATAGATAAAATAGAGTTATGTAAAACAAGGTCTGTGCAAACCCTATCTGCTTTGAGTAGTAGTTTTAGTCTTGAAAATGTTAATACCGAATTGTGTGGCGAGGATAGGAAAATCTTGGTAAATCTTTTGAATGAATTCTGTGACTCATTTATAGACGGTTTTCCCAAAAATCGTGTTACAACTGGCGAATTAGAAGTACGCTTAATTGATCCAATAAAAACTGTACACAGACGACCGTACCGACTTAGTATAGAGGAAAAACAAATTGTCCGAAACAAGGTTAATGAGCTGCTGTTAGCTAACATCATCCGTCCTAGCAGCTCACCGTTCGCCAGTCCAGTTTTACTCGTTAAAAAGAAAAATGGTTCTGATCGTCTTTGCGTGGATTACCGCGAACTAAATACAAACACAGTTGCAGAGAAATATCCCTTACCACTAATTAGTGACCAAATATCTAGGTTGCGTGGAGCAAGTTTCTTTAGTTGCTTGGATATGGCCAGCGGGTTTCATCAGATACCTATTCACGCAAATTCAATTGAGCGCACGGCTTTTGTGACACCTGACGGCCAATTCGAATTTCTAACTATGCCCTTCGGGTTAAAGAATGCCCCATCCGTGTTCGAGCGTGCAGTTATGAAAGCTTTGGGTGAGCTTGCCCACTCTTACGTTATCGTTTATATGGACGAAACAAAAGAAGAAACTTTTGTAGGGTTAAGGACAGTTTTGAAAATAATATCGCAGGCTGGGTTTTCTTTTAATATCGGAAAATGTTCATTCCTGAAATCTTGCGTTGAATATCTGGGGTTTGTGGTAAAAGAGGGCGAAATAAGACCAAATCCATCTAAGATAAAAGCATTAGTCGCTTTACCGCCTCCACAGTCTGTTACCCAAGAAAGACAATTTATTGGCCTAGCCTCTTATTTTAGGCAGTTTGTGCCAAAGTTTTCAGAAATCATGAAACCCTTATATAGACTGACCTGCAAAAACAAAATATTTGAATGGAAACTTGAACACGAACAAATTCGTCAAAAAGTCACTAAATTGCTTACAGATGAGCCCGTCCTTGTTATCTTCGATCCTCGGCATCCCATTAAACTGCATACAGATGCCAGTATGGATGGCTACGGAGCAATTCTACTCCACAAAATAGATAATAAACGTCGTGTAGTTGAGTATTACAGCAAACAAACTCCTTGACGGAATCTCGATATCATTCGTACGAGCTTGAAACTTTAGCTGTGTATAACTCCATGAGACACTTTCGTCACTATTTACATGGGCGACGATTTGTTGTTTTTACAGACTGTAATTCCCTAAAAGCTACTCGCAACAAGACTGAACTAACGCCGAGAGTACACCGTTGGTGGGCATATATGCAGTCCTTCGACTTTGACATAGAATATAGACCTGGTGCCAAAATGGCACATGTTGATTTCTTGTCACGCAATCCACTGCCAGCTGCTCGGGTTATTACTGGTGAGGAAGAAAAACATGTTCTATTGGCCAAAATAACGGACAACTGGTTACTTGCAGAACAGCAAAAGGATTCAGAGATTTCCACGATTGTTGTTAAAATACAGAACAATGAATTGGGTGAGAGCTTGGCAAAAAGTTATGAATTACGCTCGAAAATGCTTTTTCGCAAAATTCAAAGGAACGGTAAAACTCGTTGCCTGCC
This sequence comes from Drosophila melanogaster, assembly GCF_000001215.4. Taxonomy (NCBI): domain Eukaryota; kingdom Metazoa; phylum Arthropoda; class Insecta; order Diptera; family Drosophilidae; genus Drosophila; species Drosophila melanogaster. The sequence goes on along the minus strand of NT_037436.4, from coordinate 27,016,345 downwards.
AGTTGTCCCCAGATCATTCAGATGGTCAGTAGTGAACCAGGTCCATGAAGCAGTTGTACATCTTGGGTGGGAAAAGACTTTAGACAAAATATACGAATTTTACTGGTTTGAGAACATGGCCAAATATGTTCGTAAGTTCGTTGATAATTGCATTACGAGTAAGTTAACTAAGCCTCCGTCAGGAAAATTGCCAATCGAACTCCACCCCATACCAAAAGTAGAAATTCCATGGCACACGATCCATATAGATATTACGGGAAAATTAAGCGGCAAGAGGGATCAAAAGGAATATATTATCGTTCTGATTGACGCGTTTACAAAGTTAGTTTGTTTGCACCACACGGTAAACATTAATAGTGAGAGTTGTATAGACGCCTTGAAGGCGTCAATCTCCGTATTCGGTGTACCAACACGAATCATTGCAGATCAGGGTAAATGCTTTACAGGCTCTTGTTTCAGTGAATTC